>NC_051846.1:150407817-150415850 GCF_002237135.1 Teleopsis dalmanni | reverse complement strand
GCTAAGTAAATTTCATTAACCTTATTCATTAAGCTCTTTGTACAGCTTTTTAACCTATAGCACATTCACACTGTCTCATTTAAGCGATTTTGCTCATTATAGCCACTGACGGGAATGATTTAACATATACAAATTTTTCACATAAATGAGCTCATTATCAATAAACTAACTCATTTGAGTTGCAATGGAAACATGAAGTGCATGTTAAAATAAGCGCGGAATTTTATTTTTCCGAAGTCAATTATATAATTGCTCCAAAGCTACTTATAGTTGCGTAGCTCTACAATTCATATAGAAAATTTTTCATCCGTTAATGGGCATCTCTGCTGGTTGTTTGCATATCTCAAATATTTGACTCTTTTAACGATATCTTAATACAAATTGACGCCTTAAAGTGAATTAGGTTTCTAATTTATTAACGATGTTATATTTAATCAAAATATAAATTTTGAATAGCATCTAAAGTATCGGAACAGATTATTAAAAAGAAAAACCCAAAAAATTAATTTGTACAAAAGTTTTAAAAATAGATATAATATATTTAAAAAAAATTCATTCAGAATAATGATAATGTAAAAAAAACATATTATATATATATATATATATACATCATAAACTTAAATAAATAAATATATATAACTAAATTTCTAAAGTAATTTATTTTGATTTTTCACATCCTACAGATATATGTAAATCATTTGATAGCTGTTGGGTTATTGCTCCGATTTCTGATTTACCAAAAACTATTTCTTCCTTTTCATTTTTCACATTATCTTCGAGTGCTGCTGGCACACTCTGCTTCGAGTCAGGTTGTAGTAGTTCGCACAGTTGCTGTTGTATTTCCTGCCAAGCAAAGTCTATGTCATGCTCTTTGGGATCCATGCCGCATACAACAAAACGCAAGAAATGTTTTGCCTTATGATTTGCTTGAATCAGGTAAATTTTTTTACGTTCCGTGATACGCGCTAAAAGATTTGTGGTAATCTCATTAGCACCTTTAGGTCGGAAACATACCAGACCCAATGTACTCTTAAAGACTATTTCAAATCGTTCATCAGCAACTACAAATCTCTCAAATCTTTTAGCCAACTCAATATGCTTTCTAATCTGCGTTCTTAATCCTTCTGCACCATAAATACGTAATGTAATCCAAACTTTCAGTGCTCGAAATCTTCTACCCAATGGAATTTGCCAATTTCGGAAATCTGGTATTTGTGATTGACCTTCATATTTATGTTTTAGATAAATACGGTCAACACTAAAAACATCTATGACTCTATTTGCATCCCTAAGCCACATAGCCGTGCAATCGAAGTTTATCATTAGCATTTTGTGCATATTAAAATTAAAAGAATCAACCATTTCCATACCAAAACGTAAATGCGCATATTCATCCAGTGCAAATGTAGCACCCGCATAAGCGGCATCAACATGTAGCCAGACATTGTATTTTTGGCACACTGGACCCAATGTAACGATGTCATCGTAAGCGCACGTTCCAGTTGTACCTAATGTAGCTATGCATATTACAGGTATTAAACCATTCGAAATATCTTCCTCTATAGCTTTTTGTAGGGTTTCGCCATGAAGTATTAAATCATCATCAGTGGGCAAGAGCTTTATGGGAAGTGCGGCCAGTACACCAGCTTTCTCTACGCAACTGTTACTTTGATCACTGGAATAAGCTATAAGTTTACCACGTATATCGCTTTCACTCATATCGGGTCGTTCTGCTTTAATGCGACGTACAGCTTCGTCGCGTGCTGCAATTACTGCTACGAGCACTGCTTCGCTTGCCGAACCTTGTATAATTCCGCCACCAGGACCTTCAGAAGAGTGCATAAACTCTTTAGGCAAGTTCAGAAATTTTGCTAAGTAATCCATTACCACTACTTCTAGTTCTGTACAAGCTGGACTACAGATCTGTAAGAAAGAAAATTAGTTAGGATGGAAGGGATATAACCGATATCATTCTACTGGCATATGTAGAATGTAAGTTGAATGATTAAGAATATGAGTTGAAATATAACCAAGTTTAAGAAGAATATGACATTTTGGCGGTATTTATGCGAAAGGTTGAGTGTCTTCTGTTCAATATGACTCGGATGGCAACACAAAAGATCAATCATGTTTGCAATGTTCCGCTCTTTGAAAGCCAGTACCTCATTTATTTTCTGCTTCTATTCTTACAGGTAAAATTTCCATCTGGTTTTGGTGGAGACATAATAAGCCCTATGCACAGCCATCACGTTAATGCTGTGATTATAAGAATTCACTTAGGCTTGCTGACTTGCTGCTCTATAGAACTTAAAACCTTATAATCATTTCGAGCTTTTAAGATTCTTTCAAAGAGAAGACTTCGCAATTGAGTTGGAACCTCTGAGAAGTAAAGTCTCAGCGTGTTGACTCTGCATTGCCTTTACGTGAAACAATGACAAAGTTGGTTTAAAGAACTTGGAATATCTGAACATAGAAAATATATATAAGTTAGGCTATCACATAGCTTTAACTCATATATGTATCAATTTTTTGTCCAGTAAACAATGTATAGTTTGTTGCTTAATCGGTTATTTTTCTTGATTGAGTTTAAACGGTTTCGTGGTTCCAAAAATCTTCAAAAGGTTTGAAAATATTTTTTATATACATCAAAATTGTCTTAAGTATAAATTAGGTTAGAAGAATTGGTGAGTTATAGTATGTTTCCACTGCTTACTTAGTAAGTGTAGTTTACTAAATAAATTTCATTAACCATACAAAGAGCTACCGTGCTTTTTAGTTTACTTACAAATAAAGTAAGGATAATTAGACCAAAAATGTCGAATGCAACGCTTAAAAATAAATATCCCACAGTGAATATTACCGAAATTTGAGATATTCATCAAATATATATATCATTTATATATTTCTATCTTAGAATTTTCAAAGAATTTTTTGACACAATAAAGTTCTTTGACATGCAAGTTATGTTAATAGAAACGACAAAATCTTGAAGTTATTTAAGTAATTTACTGAGAAAGCAGTGGAAACATGGTCTTAAGCATCCACTTAAGTCAAGACTTAAGTTACTATTGTGATATCGCTCATGCGTTTTTTGATAAAAAATTTCTTTTTCCACGTAGTTACACTTGACACTATAGGTATATCTCGGAAAATATTGTAAATGAACGTCGTAGCCATACTAGTTTCTTTTACTATCTTAGATTAAGGATAGTCTTAAGTTTCTGGGGGCCCCCTTCAACACATTCGGCGTTATCTCTAGTATTAGCATTGACTAGATTCTTGCCTTTATAATTGTCTCTGGCTGGTTCTAGCTTAACCTTTTCGCTACTACCCACTATTACGCGGATTTGTGGATTTAAAACTGCTTTCTTAACTAATTGCGGAGGAGTCGTTCCTCCCACGCCACAACTAACTAACTAGCTAGACTAAGGATTCACAATTATATTTTATGGAATGTTGGTTAAAAGTACACTATATAGCTGTTTTTTAGTTCAGCTACAAAAGCAAGAAACTAATGTGAAAATATAAGATACATTTGCAGCTTTTATGTAAAGTAAATATGAAAAAAGTGTGAACTATTGATTTCATTTCGTAATAAATAATAAGATACTTTCACTTTGCAAAACACGGCAAATTTTATAGTCAATATTATAAAATCAGCAATTTGTTTAAATGATTACAGACACTAATGAGTAAACTGCTTTAGACACTAACTCAAGTAGAGAAGAACAAGGAATTTCTGGATTTTCTGGAATTTCTGGAAAAATCTTAAAACACTTCATACCCAATTGAAGCCAATAACTCCAAAGCCTGCGCTTAACATTTCTCCGACTATAGATGGAAAGCTTGACGCTGTTGGATAAAAAGCGTGCATATTTGGTGATTGCCAATGTGTTATTCCTGGTTTTATAACGTCATGTATGTCCTTCAGAATTGTTTTATAGTCTTCTGGCTTTTCTGGAATTTCCTTGGGCAACAAATCAAACAAATAGCCAGGAGCGACTGAAGATAAGACATCGCTATATATAAGCAAACCAAAAATTAATTATACATGGTTGCCTTTTAGTTTTATTTAATCTATATTAATACCAGTCACGTATTGAATCCATGTAATCCGCTATAAAATCCACTGCAGCCTTTCCAAATTCACGAAATGTGTCGCTATCCATTTTCGCAATTATGTCTTTCTTATTTTATTTTTTATATTGTTTGTTTTAGAAATTATTTAGAAAAACTTTTACGATTTAGTTATAAGGTTTGTTTATTTATTTATGTAAATACTCAACGCGAGTGTTTCCAGTGCACAGATCTCGAGACAGTTGCTTTCAGATGACTTGCGCGTCGCACTCGCGAGCGAATGACTAACTAAATTTCCGTCCTACTGAAGTTTAAATAACTTCGCCTTCCGCTACGCGGCTTTAACTGCTTATACAATAAACCAACAATTACATTAACTCCAGAGAGTAGACACTACAGTGGGTATGTATTATAAAAAAATTGCTTAAAATATTTTATTACATGAGCAAGTTTAACTTTGGGAACGGAAATTTAATTGTCACAATAAATTCCTTTATTTATTATTTTTTTATCATTTAATCCTTTATTTACAATAGAGCGGTTTTAAGGACTGCTATTAGATAAAACTATAAGTTTAAATGATAAATTGGTAGGTATCAGTCCTATTAGCTATTTGCAATAGCTCTTTTGGACACTAATAGCAAAACACCTACTTGTCTGATTTAATTCTATTTTCAGTTTTGTCCATTATGGCCGCTAAATAAGCTCATTATAAATAAATGAAATGATTTGAGGCAAAAAATGGTGAATGCAACCCAGAAAAATAAATTTCCCACAAGGAAAAACACCAAAATTTGAACTATTTGTCATATGTTGTACATATAAAATGTAAACAAACAAGCTAAATCACATGCATAAATCAGTTTATGCCAATGGAAACGACCAAATCTTAATTTCATTAACATAAGTAGTTTCAGAAATAGTGGCAACATGATATAAGAAGTAGGTCCATTGTTATACGACAGTTCTATTCTAAAAAAATATTATAATACTGAGATGATTGAAATGAGAAACTAAGCATTAAATAAATTTAAGTTGGTTATGTCTTAGAGATGATCAGTGAATCCAAGGCAAACACAACAAAAAGTTGATTTAGGAACAATGAGAATATAGAATTGGAAAAAACAGACAGTGCTTGAAGAACGATGTAGAAAGTTTAAAAAATCTTATTAATCATACGAAGAAATGCTGGTCTGTACGGTTATCGCTTATAGTGTTGAAGAATTAGGATAAGTAGATCAATCTATATCGATCAATAAGATCTATAGATCTTAAGATCAATCTATAAGATCAAGTTTATATTTTGAAATTCATTAAGCCTGTTAATCATTTTTTACCAAGAGGGTTCTTCAAAATATTTGTATACCATATTTGTATTATATGATTAAAATCAATTTCATATGATAATATATATACAAAATTATTTTATTATGTATATAATGAAAAATTCATTATAATTAATTATAATAGTTATATCGAATACTTTTAACACACTTTGTCTATTTATAGTAGAACTCAATTCCGTCTTTTTGAAAACCATCTGGATTATTTAATATATTTTCCCAATTTAATAAGGGTAAATTGCTTAACAAATTATAATTTTCTTAAATCCGAATATATTTGTTGGATAAATTATTATAATCAGTAAAACCATAATACCTGATATATTATGTGTCCATGTTCGTTACTCATTTATTTGAAAATTCCACTTATAATCCATTTATAATGCTCTGATAGAAATATATAAGACGTAGTTGCAAATTGCATCATATGATATATCAGTATTTTGAATTTTTCTGATTTGTTAAGATATATCAGGACCCAGTATTTTATAGATTTGTTAGTGTATACCAAAATAAATATTTATGCGATTTGTTACGATATATCAGAATTCAAAATTTTGCCAATTTGTTAAGATATGTCAGAATCGAAATTCTTTTTAATTTGTTAAGATATATCAGAATCTAATGTTTTTCCGATTAGTTATTATATATCACTATCTAAAATAACATACTTCTGATTTATTAAGATTTTTCACAATCAAAAATTTTCTGATTTGTTAAGAGATATCAGAATGTAAATTTTTTCCGATTTGTTGAGATATATCAGAACTTAAAATTTTTTGATTTGTAAGATATATCAGAACCCAATATTTTTCCAATTTGTTAAGATATATCACAACCCAAAATTTTTCTGATTTGTTGAGATTTATTAGAACCCAAAATTTTTTCGATTTGCTGAGATATATCAGAATCTAAATTACTTCTGATATGTTAAAATGTATCAGGATTCAAAATTTGTTAAGATATATTAGAACCCAATTTTTCTAGTTCTATCTATATTTGTTAAGATATATCACAACCAAAAATTTTCAGATTTGGTTAGATATATCAGAATCTAAAATTTTTGCGATTTGTTAAGATACAAATAAGGATAAAATATAAGATTTTTGTTCTTTCCATAAATACCTAACTAAAGTTTTTTTATCGATTCTTGATAACAAATTTTTAATAGCTTTATGTTAAGGATATTTATGTTCTCAAAGTAAAAACTAATATGCTGAGATTATCTTATATTAACATAAAACAATCTCATCACCATTCTAAAAAGTTGAACTCAGGAAATTAGGTTTAGACAATAGTCGATTGTGTAGAGACGGTATATATAGAGCTTGTTCTTCTATTAGGGTATCATACAAACCTTTGTTTTTTCAATAAGATTTTTAAAGCTAACATATGTGGTTGTAAATCTTCATTATAATATGAAATATAATCCAAAATGTGGATATCGAAAAATAATCTGATACGTATTTTACTTTAGCTATATGTAGTTTGATAATCATCTCCGAAGCCATAAATACGAATCAATAGTAACTTAGATAATAACTTAGACGGAAAACAAAGCCAAATAATAAATTGATTTATGAAATCAATTCATTAAATACAATGAGAGTACGAAATACTAATCACGTTTTGCCTCCACATTAAGTGAATAAATGAGAAACGAGATGATTTGTCATACTAAAAGATGCTGTCTTGATGTAACAAAATGCGAAAAAGAAAAAATAAAAAAAATGCCGCATATAAACAAAACACAAATCAACAAAAAAAAAAAAGAAAAAAAAATAAGTGAAAGAAAGCGGCAGTAATAAATATTTTTAAACTTGTTTAAAAGTAAAAGTGTCAGAAGCAGTAGGAAATCAGCGCAGTGCTCTGCTCCATATTGATTGTATCTCACACATCTGCTCCTAACACTCAATAAATCAGCCAAAATCAGTTAGTAGTAAATAATACGGTATGGTTGGTTTTGAAGTTGCGAAATTTTATGTAAGACTTCAAAGAAAATGTTTAAAACACTTAACAATAAATAAATAACAGTGAAGTGATAATTTTGATCACACAAAACTCTACGAATTTAATACCGCACAGTGGTCAAAATCACATAAAATTAAAATAAAATCTTTAACTTATATGGTTGCACCAACAATTTTCAAAACAGTTTCTATGGTATTTTAATTAAACATTTATATGATAAAGAAGGAAACTGGAGCGAAAAATGAGCTGGTGGGATCTAATGGCATTTCCGATTGGTAGATCTGAGGTCATTTTTTCAATCAAGATTAACTTTTAGTGCAATTTTCAGTTTCGATTGGTAAATCTCGAGCGAAATGTATAATACTCGAGATAAGTTTATGATACTCTAGATATTTTGTCAGTAAGATTAATCGAACATTAACAGCTGCTTTATATGACTCTACAAATAAAGAGTGATTTGATTCGATATATGTATTTATGAAAAATATACATGTCTACTAACACTATTACAAAAATGTTAGATTACTCTAAAAATGTTCGATTGAGCAACAAAATTTGATAGATGAAGAGTAAATTTAGATTGAATCTACATTTTTTCTTCATTTCATTTCGTTCCCAGAGGAACATTGGGAGTCTAGATTT
>NC_051846.1:150395233-150407717 GCF_002237135.1 Teleopsis dalmanni | reverse complement strand
ATTCTACTGGCATATGTAGAATGTAAGTTGAATGATTAAGAATATGAGTTGAAATATAACCAAGTTTAAGAAGAATATGACATTTTGGCGGTATTTATGCGAAAGGTTGAGTGTCTTCTGTTCAATATGACTCGGATGGCAACACAAAAGATCAATCATGTTTGCAATGTTCCGCTCTTTGAAAGCCAGTACCTCATTTATTTTCTGCTTCTATTCTTACAGGTAAAATTTCCATCTGGTTT
The DNA here is from genome assembly GCF_002237135.1 of Teleopsis dalmanni. Taxonomy (NCBI): domain Eukaryota; kingdom Metazoa; phylum Arthropoda; class Insecta; order Diptera; family Diopsidae; genus Teleopsis; species Teleopsis dalmanni. The sequence goes on along the minus strand of NC_051846.1, from coordinate 150,407,475 downwards.
TGGTGGAGACATAATAAGCCCTATGCACAGCCATCACGTTAATGCTGTGATTATAAGAATTCACTTAGGCTTGCTGACTTGCTGCTCTATAGAACTTAAAACCTTATAATCATTTCGAGCTTTTAAGATTCTTTCAAAGAGAAGACTTCGCAATTGAGTTGGAACCTCTGAGAAGTAAAGTCTCAGCGTGTTGACTCTGCATTGCCTTTACGTGAAACAATGACAAAGTTGGTTTAAAGAACTTGGAATATCTGAACATAGAAAATATATATAAGTTAGGCTATCACATAGCTTTAACTCATATATGTATCAATTTTTTGTCCAGTAAACAATGTATAGTTTGTTGCTTAATCGGTTATTTTTCTTGATTGAGTTTAAACGGTTTCGTGGTTCCAAAAATCTTCAAAAGGTTTGAAAATATTTTTTATATACATCAAAATTGTCTTAAGTATAAATTAGGTTAGAAGAATTGGTGAGTTATAGTATGTTTCCACTGCTTACTTAGTAAGTGTAGTTTACTAAATAAATTTCATTAACCATACAAAGAGCTACCGTGCTTTTTAGTTTACTTACAAATAAAGTAAGGATAATTAGACCAAAAATGTCGAATGCAACGCTTAAAAATAAATATCCCACAGTGAATATTACCGAAATTTGAGATATTCATCAAATATATATATCATTTATATATTTCTATCTTAGAATTTTCAAAGAATTTTTTGACACAATAAAGTTCTTTGACATGCAAGTTATGTTAATAGAAACGACAAAATCTTGAAGTTATTTAAGTAATTTACTGAGAAAGCAGTGGAAACATGGTCTTAAGCATCCACTTAAGTCAAGACTTAAGTTACTATTGTGATATCGCTCATGCGTTTTTTGATAAAAAATTTCTTTTTCCACGTAGTTACACTTGACACTATAGGTATATCTCGGAAAATATTGTAAATGAACGTCGTAGCCATACTAGTTTCTTTTACTATCTTAGATTAAGGATAGTCTTAAGTTTCTGGGGGCCCCCTTCAACACATTCGGCGTTATCTCTAGTATTAGCATTGACTAGATTCTTGCCTTTATAATTGTCTCTGGCTGGTTCTAGCTTAACCTTTTCGCTACTACCCACTATTACGCGGATTTGTGGATTTAAAACTGCTTTCTTAACTAATTGCGGAGGAGTCGTTCCTCCCACGCCACAACTAACTAACTAGCTAGACTAAGGATTCACAATTATATTTTATGGAATGTTGGTTAAAAGTACACTATATAGCTGTTTTTTAGTTCAGCTACAAAAGCAAGAAACTAATGTGAAAATATAAGATACATTTGCAGCTTTTATGTAAAGTAAATATGAAAAAAGTGTGAACTATTGATTTCATTTCGTAATAAATAATAAGATACTTTCACTTTGCAAAACACGGCAAATTTTATAGTCAATATTATAAAATCAGCAATTTGTTTAAATGATTACAGACACTAATGAGTAAACTGCTTTAGACACTAACTCAAGTAGAGAAGAACAAGGAATTTCTGGATTTTCTGGAATTTCTGGAAAAATCTTAAAACACTTCATACCCAATTGAAGCCAATAACTCCAAAGCCTGCGCTTAACATTTCTCCGACTATAGATGGAAAGCTTGACGCTGTTGGATAAAAAGCGTGCATATTTGGTGATTGCCAATGTGTTATTCCTGGTTTTATAACGTCATGTATGTCCTTCAGAATTGTTTTATAGTCTTCTGGCTTTTCTGGAATTTCCTTGGGCAACAAATCAAACAAATAGCCAGGAGCGACTGAAGATAAGACATCGCTATATATAAGCAAACCAAAAATTAATTATACATGGTTGCCTTTTAGTTTTATTTAATCTATATTAATACCAGTCACGTATTGAATCCATGTAATCCGCTATAAAATCCACTGCAGCCTTTCCAAATTCACGAAATGTGTCGCTATCCATTTTCGCAATTATGTCTTTCTTATTTTATTTTTTATATTGTTTGTTTTAGAAATTATTTAGAAAAACTTTTACGATTTAGTTATAAGGTTTGTTTATTTATTTATGTAAATACTCAACGCGAGTGTTTCCAGTGCACAGATCTCGAGACAGTTGCTTTCAGATGACTTGCGCGTCGCACTCGCGAGCGAATGACTAACTAAATTTCCGTCCTACTGAAGTTTAAATAACTTCGCCTTCCGCTACGCGGCTTTAACTGCTTATACAATAAACCAACAATTACATTAACTCCAGAGAGTAGACACTACAGTGGGTATGTATTATAAAAAAATTGCTTAAAATATTTTATTACATGAGCAAGTTTAACTTTGGGAACGGAAATTTAATTGTCACAATAAATTCCTTTATTTATTATTTTTTTATCATTTAATCCTTTATTTACAATAGAGCGGTTTTAAGGACTGCTATTAGATAAAACTATAAGTTTAAATGATAAATTGGTAGGTATCAGTCCTATTAGCTATTTGCAATAGCTCTTTTGGACACTAATAGCAAAACACCTACTTGTCTGATTTAATTCTATTTTCAGTTTTGTCCATTATGGCCGCTAAATAAGCTCATTATAAATAAATGAAATGATTTGAGGCAAAAAATGGTGAATGCAACCCAGAAAAATAAATTTCCCACAAGGAAAAACACCAAAATTTGAACTATTTGTCATATGTTGTACATATAAAATGTAAACAAACAAGCTAAATCACATGCATAAATCAGTTTATGCCAATGGAAACGACCAAATCTTAATTTCATTAACATAAGTAGTTTCAGAAATAGTGGCAACATGATATAAGAAGTAGGTCCATTGTTATACGACAGTTCTATTCTAAAAAAATATTATAATACTGAGATGATTGAAATGAGAAACTAAGCATTAAATAAATTTAAGTTGGTTATGTCTTAGAGATGATCAGTGAATCCAAGGCAAACACAACAAAAAGTTGATTTAGGAACAATGAGAATATAGAATTGGAAAAAACAGACAGTGCTTGAAGAACGATGTAGAAAGTTTAAAAAATCTTATTAATCATACGAAGAAATGCTGGTCTGTACGGTTATCGCTTATAGTGTTGAAGAATTAGGATAAGTAGATCAATCTATATCGATCAATAAGATCTATAGATCTTAAGATCAATCTATAAGATCAAGTTTATATTTTGAAATTCATTAAGCCTGTTAATCATTTTTTACCAAGAGGGTTCTTCAAAATATTTGTATACCATATTTGTATTATATGATTAAAATCAATTTCATATGATAATATATATACAAAATTATTTTATTATGTATATAATGAAAAATTCATTATAATTAATTATAATAGTTATATCGAATACTTTTAACACACTTTGTCTATTTATAGTAGAACTCAATTCCGTCTTTTTGAAAACCATCTGGATTATTTAATATATTTTCCCAATTTAATAAGGGTAAATTGCTTAACAAATTATAATTTTCTTAAATCCGAATATATTTGTTGGATAAATTATTATAATCAGTAAAACCATAATACCTGATATATTATGTGTCCATGTTCGTTACTCATTTATTTGAAAATTCCACTTATAATCCATTTATAATGCTCTGATAGAAATATATAAGACGTAGTTGCAAATTGCATCATATGATATATCAGTATTTTGAATTTTTCTGATTTGTTAAGATATATCAGGACCCAGTATTTTATAGATTTGTTAGTGTATACCAAAATAAATATTTATGCGATTTGTTACGATATATCAGAATTCAAAATTTTGCCAATTTGTTAAGATATGTCAGAATCGAAATTCTTTTTAATTTGTTAAGATATATCAGAATCTAATGTTTTTCCGATTAGTTATTATATATCACTATCTAAAATAACATACTTCTGATTTATTAAGATTTTTCACAATCAAAAATTTTCTGATTTGTTAAGAGATATCAGAATCTAAATTTTTTCCGATTTTTTGAGATATATCACAACCCAACATTTTCCGATTTGTTAAGATTTATTAGAACACAACATTTTTCCATTTTGTTGAGATTTATTAGAGCTCAATATTTTTCCGACTTGTTGAGATATATTAGAATCTAAATTATTTCTGATATGTTAAAATGTTTCAGGATTCAAAATTTGAACCGATTTGTTAAGATATATTAGAACTCAATTTTTCTAGTCTATCTATATTTATTAAGAAATATCAGAACCAGAAATTTTCTGATTTGTTAAGAGATATCAGAATGTAAATTTTTTCCGATTTGTTGAGATATATCAGAATTTAAAATTTTTCGATTTGTAAGATATATCAGAACCCAATATTTTTCCAATTTGTTAAGATATATCACAACCCAAAATTGTTCTGATTTGTTGAGATTTATTAGGACCCAATATTTTTCCGACTTGTTGAGATATATTAGAATCTAAATTATTTCTAATTTGTTGAAATGTATCAGAATTCAAGATTTGAACGATTTATAAGATATATTAGTACCCAATATTTCTGGATTTGTTAAGGTATATCAGAACCAAAAATGTTCAGATTTGGTAAGATATATCAGAATCTAAAATTTTTCCGATTTGTTAAGATACAAATAAGGATAAAATATAAGATTTTTGTTCTTTCCATAAATACCCAACTAAAGTTTTTTTATCGATTCTTGATAACAAATTTTCAATAGCTTTGTGTGAAGGATATTTATCTTCTCAAAGTGAAAACTAATATGCTGAGATTATCTTATATTTACATAAAACAATCTCATCACCATTCTAAAAAGTTGAACTCAGGAAATTAGGTTTAGACAATAGTCTGCTGTGTAGAGACGGTATATATGGAGCTTGTTCTTCTATTAGTGTATCATACAAACCTTTGTTTTTTCAATAAGATTTTTAAAGCCAACATATGTGGTTGTAAATCTTCATTATAATATGAAATATAATCCAAAATGTGGATATCGAAAAATAATCTGATACGTATTTTACTTTAGCTATATGTAGTTTGATAATCATCTCCGAAGCCATAAATACGAATCAATAGTAACTTAGATAATAACTTAGACGGAAAACAAAGCCAAATAATAAATTGATTTATGAAATCAATTCATTAAATACAATGAGAGTACGAAATACTAATCACGTTTTGCTTCCACATTAAGTGAATAAATGAGAAACGAGATGATTTGTCATACTAAAAGATGCTGTCTTGATGTAACAAAATGCGAAAAAGAAAAAATAAAAAAAATGCCGCATATAAACAAAACACAAATCAACAAAAAAAAAAAAGAAAAAAAAATAAGTGAAAGAAAGCGGCAGTAATAAATATTTTTAAACTTGTTTAAAAGTAAAAGTGTCAGAAGCAGTAGGAAATCAGCGCAGTGCTCTGCTCCATATTGATTGTATCTCACACATCTGCTCCTAACACTCAATAAATCAGCCAAAATCAGTTAGTAGTAAATAATACGGTATGGTTGGTTTTGAAGTTGCGAAATTTTATGTAAGACTTCAAAGAAAATGTTTAAAACACTTAACAATAAATAAATAACAGTGAAGTGATAATTTTGATCACACAAAACTCTACGAATTTAATACCGCACAGTGGTCAAAATCACATAAAATTAAAATAAAATCTTTAACTTATATGGTTGCACCAACAATTTTCAAAACAGTTTCTATGGTATTTTAATTAAACATTTATATGATAAAGAAGGAAACTGGAGCGAAAAATGAGCTGGTGGGATCTAATGGCATTTCCGATTGGTAGATCTGAGGTCATTTTTTCAATCAAGATTAACTTTTAGTGCAATTTTCAGTTTCGATTGGTAAATCTCGAGCGAAATGTATAATACTCGAGATAAGTTTATGATACTCTAGATATTTTGTCAGTAAGATTAATCGAACATTAACAGCTGCTTTATATGACTCTACAAATAAAGAGTGATTTGATTCGATATATGTATTTATGAAAAATATACATGTCTACTAACACTATTACAAAAATGTTAGATTACTCTAAAAATGTTCGATTGAGCAACAAAATTTGATAGATGAAGAGTAAATTTAGATTGAATCTACATTTTTTCTTCATTTCATTTCGTTCCCAGAGGAACATTGGGAGTCTAGATTTAACAATTGCCGACGCCATAAGTAATGAAAGATTATGGAGAGATATTTTTAAATCTTCACAAAATGAGAGTTCAAATGAGTTCTGTTAGGTTGGGTGGAAGAAGAAAAAAATCCCTCTCAATTAGCTAAGAAAGTCGTTTCAATTCCACATTCCTCATAATTGTGAGTAGAAGAATGGTAACGTTAGAACCAGCCGCATGCATTGATAAAAGTAAATATCTGTCCAATGCTAGTGTTGGAAATATAAGTAATTCGTCAGGTAAATTTTTTATTACAGCCTTAAGGATTGAACAACATTCAAATGCAACAATTTAAACACGTGTCAGTTTTTTAATATCCATTTATGTTATGACTTATGTTAGTACAACAGCGACTCGTCATTTGCGTGGGTAAGTGGTTTCTTGATGTAGACCCTGCCGTTCTTGAAACCCACAGTCTACGCCTTACGACTTTTCCTATGTGTTCGTTTCATTAATGTACAGATTAATTTGAGCACTATTGATATATGCCTTATAAGGGTTATATGTCAGCAAGGTTCCTTTACCTGGATCCAGGGTTCATGTAAACATTTTCATTCTCTCGCGCCCCTAAAGTATATAAAATATTGGTTCTATAGTTTGATTTTTGATGGACTAAGTAGAATCTATTAAGTTATGTCTTTTGAATAATATTTTAATACTTTACGTAATTTGTGTGTATCATTTAAAAGATTAGAAGTCTCCCAAAACAAGAACATGATTTTCATATCAGTGTATAAATAATTGGATATTCAGTAGTAACATAGTCAGGTGTCTTTATGAGCTATAATATCTTCATTTTTACTTGAGTATTTGAAAGTTTCTGTACAGCTACAGCAACTACTTTTGTTTTCATCTTTGATAAAATAACAAATTTGCAACAACAATGTTGTTGTTTTGTAAACAATAGGAATTTGTTTGTATGCATAATATTTATTTAAGTGAATGGGACGAATAGTGTAAACTAATACATGTCTAGTTCATTTTGTTTATATTATAGGCGTTATTTTGAATAAGAAGGAGCTTAACACTGTCATTATCTCTTTACTGAAATGTAAAACGGAACCAAATTTTTTACCTGATAATGCATTTATTTTGTATTTTGATTTAGATTCAATTAAAATTTCGAACTCTTTGCAAGTGGATATTGGTGATCTTGTTAATAACTTTCAGAAATGGAAAATCAAACTTAATGAGCAATTTTTATCACTCGTAAACGTCATCAAATTATAAGTGTTAATAGTTAATAATGCCAGAATTAAGGGGAGTGATACAATAAATTGATCTTAACTATCTTCTACAAAATGTGTTTTGAAAACACCACATCAAAACAAAAAACGAAATCCATTCACAAATTTACTCTGCATCAGCTTCAACACTCTTCAAAAGTAAAATGTTAAACCGGAATAACAGATAGCTTATCTACAAGCAAGTCATCAGGCAGTAAAACTCTGATATTCAAAAAATTTACCTACAACGTACTATTTTCTTGAAAAATTTTTAAGCTATTGCTTAAAGACAGAATTATCAGCGACGGAGGAGAGGCGTTTGCGGATGAAAGCAATATAGTATGGGATTGCTTGGTTTTCCCATATCATCCGTTACTTACTCCTTACTCTTTTCTCTCACAGCATTTCTATCAAGCAAATGAAGGACGATATCGGAGAATATTTTATAAGTATTTCCACATTGCACGGGTTGGGCGATTATGGCGGGCAAGGGGGCTGCCCAAAATCATTTGTTGCATGGGTTTTTGCTAAATTTTAACTTGATGGTACATAACCGATAAAGTTAGACGTTTTATTCTTGCGAAATTGTTGGTTAGTGTAGAAAACATTAAAAAAGTCCATAAAGTCATTTGAACTTGATAAAGCCGAGTGCCTGATAAATTAATTAATTATGCAAATCGTATGTTTAAAGTGGTACTACTTTTGATTATCGTATATCTAAATAACACAGCGTTGATGTTTTAGAACACAGTCTAAAGCTGTTGCAGTGCAAATTAAAGGATTATGTTGCATATATCCACGAATGAAAGATTGATCTCACTTTGCTTCAGATACTAGTCTGTAAGCAGCTAAGATCAAATTCATCGAAAAGGTTGATATTAGTTAGAAATGGGTTGAGCATTACTAGATATATGCATGCTATTTTACTTATCTTTTAATTTGAGAAAAACAGAATATCCCTATTATATCTCTAATTTTCGGATATAATATTTCTCAACTATTACCTGTTTGTGAACCTAAACAAATTTTACTAGGGAAAATCATTTTAATTATTTTTACTCTAAGCAAAAAGTACCGCAACTGAAGTCTACTTTGACGTCTACAAACAAATTGTGAGAGAAATGTTAGATTAGAGTTAATGTTTCTTTTAATGAAAAAGACTATGTGCTAAATTAAACCGAATTTTGGTCATCAATTTGGAGTTTTATTAGTGATTCTGTTATATTGTTAAGTTTTGGGGTTTAAATTATACATCATCTTTAAGCAACTACTTCTCCAACTACCCTACAATGGATCTTGAAAGCCTCAAAGTGTATTAAAGATTTCATACGAGATGTGATGTGTCTTTATTAATACGGTCTTTGCAAACGGTCTGTGATACATAAGCACACGGTCTTCGCTTGTCATTTTACGGTATTTTGGGCATATGGACGAATTCTCCACTATTCAATTCCTCAACCACTTTAAATTTATTTAAATTGTTAGATGGCGGTAAATACTTTTAAAAAGAATTCTAAAATAATTAAACATTTTATAATAAATATAAATTCTTATTTAATAAATTGTAAATTAAACCAATACTTTATACTTTACCCTATTATGTTGATGAGAAGTTAAAAACCTTTTTGTTTTTATTTTATTTTTGTTTTATTATTTTATTCATGAAGGAAAAAACTTTTAAAATTTTAAAAACGAAAAAGAAAAAAATATTAATTAATAAAATTAAAAAAAAATATTAATATAAAAAATAAATAATATTTATTTCATATAAATAAAAAATTAATATAATGTAAAAAAAATAAGAGAATTTAAATGAGAAATTCATATATAGCAGAAATATAGTTTATAATATTATATACATAATAGAAAAATATTTTAATAAAATATAATAATTTTATTTTTCAGTTGATAATCTAATAGAATTTAATGGTAAATGGCCGACTGATGAGCAGAAGAATTTCGTTAAAGACTTGCGAATCATTAAAGATTTTATTACCGAAGAGGAGGAGTCCAAACTATTTGAAGAAATTGAACCATATATGAAACGGTTGCATTATGAATTTGACCATTGGGATGATGTAAGAGAAATAAAATATATTTTAATTAAACATAAATTTTAATTGAGTTAAATTTAAAATATTTAATTATTTTCATAAAAGGAATGTTGCTAATAGCCTTTAAATATATATAATGAGAGGAGTACTTACTTGACAAACTATTTATAACCCGGGAAAATAAACAACGATACCAAATATTTTATAATAATTACTGATGAACGTTAGACGATGAATCGATTGAGTTATCATGTCCGGTTGAATGGTCGCTTGTTTATATAAAGACTAGTCTCTCGGTTTCTGAGTTAATCGATTGAAACTTTGAACATAAGCCTTATGACTTTATGAATCAAGGTACATAAAGTCGACATAGGCAAAATTCAAGTTCCACCCTTTCAACCTAAAAAAACGTTGGATGAAAAAACTCCAACACATCAGTTTTTAGTTCATTAAGTATCGTTTACTTTGATATATATTATCTATTAGCTTTTATATATAAATATATTCACAAATTACATTCTTAAGTCAATATGTTTTTTTTGGAAATATTTTCAATAATTTTTTGCGGAAAACCTCACACTTCTTAAAATAAAAACATTTGTAAAGTATCGTCTTATTTTCGAATTATTTTTACGATTTTTTTTAACTAATTTTTCTTCTATCATACACCATTTCCTTGTAATTACCAGAGTTACCAAGAGTTTTTCAACACAAATACATAAAGAATAAATTTGACGTGATAATGGAATCTAGTATGTTGCCGTTGGTGGCATAGATAAAATTAGGTCCACACCTAAGAGGAACTCTATTTCATAGCTTATTCTTATGTTCTTACCTATGTTGAGGTTTATCCGAGTTATTGCAACTGAGCATTTTTACTCTTTCTTAGCTAAGGAGGTTTCTACAGAGTCCCTCCCTTTTCTTTGACTTATTTATATATTCCACAAAAGCTTTGCTAATTATTTGATGACTGATCTAAGATTCATATACCGCCCCGTACGTCTAGTGACTGCTCTGAGATTACACAGTGCTATGTGTGGCAGAATGTCAGTTTTCGTGTATGGTTTTAGGGATCTGTATTTTAAGTATTTTTTGAGGGGGTCTTAGCACTATTCTGAGGTCTCTTAGCATTACATTCTTGCTGATGTGCCATGGCACTTTGAAGAGTCTTCAGAGAGCCTGAATTTGAACAACTTGTAGCTTTTGGATAGTAGAGTTGGCAGCTTTACTGTACGCGACAGACCCGTAGAGAATTGCCGGTGTTATTATATAGCTGTAGATCAAGTTTCTGTTCTTAGCGCTGAGGTGTTTAAAAAGTGGCTGTAAGTAATAAAGTTTTTTCACAGAACTACATTTTTTTATCTTGTATCATAGTTTATTGTGATACAACTGTTTGTGTAAATAGAATTAAAGTTATGACACGCTAAAGGGAATCGTTTTTTTTCTCCTTAAAATTTAAAAGTATTTAATTATATACGAATTTCTTATGTCATTAAAAAAATTGATATGAATTATAAAATTTACAGGCTATACATGGTTTTCGTGAAACCGAACGCAAGCAGTGGTACCCACATAATCGTCAAATACTAGAACGAGTACGTCAAGTAGCTTTCGATGGTGCCATAATGCCATATGTGCACATCTTGGATTTAGCAGAGAAAGGTGTGATCAAACCGCATGTTGATAGTACGAGGGTAAAGTATAGTTTATTAAAAAATAAATTATTGTCTTTTTGCTATAAGAAAACTTGTTATAATTTTTGTCGGTACTATAAAACTATCAACAACAGCCGTAGAATATATAATAATGCATATTAATATAGTATTTTTAATTATTAAACTATTTTCAAATTTCAGTACTGTGGCACAACAATCTCTGGTATGAGTTTGCTCTCCAATTGTGTAATGCGTTTGATACGCGTTGATGAAACAAAATATAGGCAAACAGTACAGGATTCAGAATCTACCGACTGCGATAAAACTAAAACAGCTACCCAAACTGAAAGTACAGATGATTCCTATCGCAACCAACCAAAGGCAACAATAGAAAATAATTTTTATGCTGATGTATTGTTACCCAGAAGATCGCTGTATATTATGAGGTAACCTGCGCTATATTACCTAAAAGAAATTCAAAATAATTGTTTATATTTTAGTCACTCTTCCCGCTATAATTTTACACATGAAATTCTCTCCAATGAGTTCTCCAAATTTCATGGCCAGCCGATACATAAGGGACGTCGAATATCAATTATTTGCCGAAATGAACCTTAATAGAAGTCTTTTTCAATAGTTGTCATTTTTAATAATATGTATGTACAAATTTCTATATATATACATATATATATAATAGTATCTATATTACTATTTATTCCTTGTAAATTTTCTATTTTAAGTCCAGATTTTAAATAATGAGTTTATTTTCAATACTGTTTTTAAATTATTTATTTAATTGCAATATGTTTTAAATGAAATATATTTAAAAGAAGAAAACAATGATATATATTTTTGTATCTATTTGTCTTAGCAAAAAATAAAATTGAATGAATTGTTGTAGTACGAAAATCACTATTGAGAGCATTAATTGTCCTAAGTATTGGAAGATGAGGACTGATATCTACACAGAAAAATTTCATATTATTAATTACTACCGGAAACAGAACGTTTTGTATTTACGTCCGATTTGTTGTTGTTGTTGCTTCAGCACGCTGAGATCTAGAAAGCAGTTAACATGAAAGCATTTACAACATGTATACATGAGTTAGGAAAGGGATAGATGATGTTTGATTGAGTGCAGGTGAGGGGGGAATTAGGAAGTAGGGTTGGATTG
>NC_051846.1:150376821-150395133 GCF_002237135.1 Teleopsis dalmanni | reverse complement strand
TTTTTTTTTCTTGTTGAATAGTTAAGCGAAATACTTATTTATTTTGCTGTTTAAATACTTGTACAATGCACAAGTTCAGCTGGAAGTAGTTTCTTCGGCCGTCGTAGACTACTGAATCTACCTTGAAAATGCATAAAACTGAAGAGCTGCAATTTAGTGGCTGCTATGAAAAAAATTTTATTATTTATTTTTTTTTATTATTTTATACTCACATTGTTATTGTTTATAAGCTTAAGCTAAGACCTTTGAACACAGCACAAGCAACTTAAGATACTTGTAAAGTTCTTTTAATATCCAATGTTTAATATTTAAAATTTCAGATAATGCAAGTAAATTTTAAATATAATAGTATTTGCTTATAGATTATAACTATAAGTTTTTTAGTAAATTTAGTTAATATTTTAATATTATTGTGGAAGTAAGATACATATTTTTATAAATTGAATTTTTGTGGGTGTTTTGCATAAATACTATAAATCTACATAAATAAAGTGTGTCACATTGTTAAAGTGATGACGGCCTTGTTAAAGTAAGTACAAGAAAATTCTTATCAGTCATAGTACATACAGATAAATTTATTTGAACATTTACTTGAAAGTATCTGTATCTATATATGTATATCTGTATGTGTATAACAATACAAGTTTATTATTTATCAACTGAAAATCATTGTTAATAATTCTGTTAAACAAGAAGTTGACATCGAATGAGAAACAAATCGTAGATAAATTAATTAATTTATTTAACCATTAGTGCAAGTTATTTTTTGTTTGTATTTTTATTATTGTTATTTTATGTGGGTATAAAAATGTTTAACAACTTTTGGAACAACAAACATGAATAGAAGAAAAGACATACTTTTCGTTTTTTGTTAATTTGTTGTAGAATTTTGCACTGATAAGTAATAAGAGAACACAAAAAGCAAACAAAAAAAATGTGTAATAATAATAATCAACTACAAAAAAATTAGAATAAAAATGTTTATACAAGAATTTTAGCACAATTTTTACTTAGTCACGCACAAACACATTCATACATATTCATGCATGAATAATGTTTTTAAATGAGCTCAATGCATTCAAATCATTTTTATATTTCTGACTGTTAATATTTCCAACTTCTGTAATTGTTATTCATGTTATAAATTATATAAACATATAAACAACGGTAAAATATGTTTAAGTGTGTTTGATTTGTGTTAGCCTATTTGAATGCTAATATGAGTATTTTCGTAAGTTAACATTTGTATAAATACGATTGTGTGCTTGTATTTATTGTCAGCAAATCAAAAATCCATTCAAATCATGCAAACATGCATACACACATACACTCATACACTTATATGCCGCACGTATTTGTTTGTGCTTATTTAAGCTCTAACCACTAAATGATGCCATGCAATGTAAAGGAATATGCGTGTGTTTAATGTTTAAGTGTAAATAGCGAAATAGTTCATAGTGTCTATTATACACACATATATAATTCCAATATTAAAACTAAGTTGTGTTTATGTACAATGCAAAAGCTCATGTGATTGTTTTTGTTTTTGTAAATTAGTAGTTTAATTCCTGCGTTTATGAAAATATTTGCATTGCATTTATATTGGTTTTATTGTTGACAAACGAATTTTAGCTAATTTTATAGTTCACTTGTTTAGCTTTTTTAACTGAGTGAGGTTATTACAAGCAAATTTGTGGTATTTAATGTAAGCTCAGAATTAACTTCAACATTTGAGCGGGTATTACATAAAATTTATGTTGAAATGCTAGGAAATGAGCTGATACGTATGAGTGATATTAGAATCCGTTCAAGAAATGTATAATACAGTAAGAAATATATAATATATAATATATAATATATAATATATAATATATAATATATAATATATAATATATAATATATAATATATAATATATAATATATAATATATAATATATAATATATAATATATAATATATAATATATAATATATAATATAGTACATACTGAACTTATTTGTGGTGAGAAAATCATAAAGGCATACTCCTCTAAGAATTAAGTAGAAATGCTTATTCAATCTAATATATATTTTAGTCAGCTAGTTCTTTCTTTTTCCCCCCCTTTTCGCACATTTGTTGTTGTTGTTGTAACCCGCTGCGACCTGCTTGTTAAGTCTCTTTAGTAGGTGTTGATCGTCGATGGTGACGAGTGGCTTCGGTACGTAGACCCGGTCGGTCTTGGAACCTCTTCTTACAGTCGGGCATATTTTTTTAAATTAAAATAAATAAAAATGAAAATAAATAATATAATTTAATTCGTTGAACTTGTGTTTCCAAATAAAACTGTAGTTTATAAGCTCGTTCTAATTTAAAGCAAGGCAAAGGCATTGGTTAGTGTCACTAATAAAATAAAAAGTTACAAAAAAACCTGGAACTTAAGCATTGAAAGTTTGTGCAGCCTTGGCTACTTGTGGAAAAACACGAATAGTCATTGCTTTTAATTGGACAGGCACGAGTTCTAAGCCTGGCATCTGCACTTCACACAAATTATGTACATACTGTAAACTAGTTAAGGAATTCGAATATTTCGTAAGACGACTGATGATGACTACTTGGCAATACTCGAAACATCGTTGTATGGTCAGCCAAATTTCAATAAATTAAATAAATTGTTGTTCTTGTCTTTTTTTTACTATTCGAATCCGTCTAACTTTTAAATAGTTTATTGATATAATTTGTTTATTACTAATATGATTTTTTTAACTGAAATAAATAATTAAAAAATTTGTCTAATAATGCTAATAATCATATCTCTTTTTTGCTTTAAAGGAATTTAAACTTTTGACTGACTAATTTGTAATCCAAATCGTAACTATTTTAAATAAAAAACGTATTTAACAAACAATGTAGTAAACCATCCTGTGTATTTGCTTATACTTTACAAAATTTTATAATCACAATTAAATGTTCGAGATTAATGTTGTATGACATTGTAAGTAGTAGCAATTTTATTTAGCATGTCATAAGCGTACAGGATATAAAAGTTTTAGTATTAGTGCTTCAGTAAATTTCAGCAAATTTGATGTCAAAAGTATTACGATTCATTAAAAAAGATATTTTTAATTGCACAATTAACTTTATATTCATTTCGGGTCTTTCATTTGAAAATTTTATAACTTTTACATATTAATAGCAGATTATATTATAAATAAACAATTATGAATTACTTGGTTTATTTGTAAATTCGTTGTCAAATAATTATGTTGCAATATTAAAAAAATATCTATATTGCTTGGTACAATTATTATTTTTTAATACTATAATAAAGCACATTAGTGAAAATAAACAACATATTTAGTCGTTATACAAAATATTTGTTAAACTTAATAACTTAAATTATTTTTGATAAGAATTTTAATATTCCATTGAGCAAAGTAAATATGTATACTTCCAAGTTATTTACACACGTAGGAGTGCATGACTGTTTTATGATTAATTTTGACAATGTCAAAAACTTGAGCCAATTTAAAAAAAGATAAAACAAAATATTTAAAATAAAAAATTTAAAGATATTGAAATAAATATATTAAAATATGGATTTAAATTTAATACTAACTCAATATTTATTTAAGTATTTAAATTTTTCTTAATTTAAATTTTATTAAAATTTATTTAAAACTGTCTGAATTAAGCACAAAATCAAAAGCAAACAAGATAAATTATTTTTTATTTTAATTTTTAAATATTGTATTTATTTTATTTTATTTTAATTTAAAATAAAAATTTAAAGATATTGAAATAAATATATTAAAATATGGATTTAAATTTAATACTAACTCAATATTTATTTAAGTATTTAAATTTTTCTTAATTTAAATTTTTTTAAAATTTATTTAAAACTGTCTGGATTAAGCACAAAATCAAAAGCAAACAAGATAAATTATTTCTTATTTTAATTTTTAAATATTGTATTTACTTTATTTTATTTTAATTATTTTTTGATTGCAATCGAAATTTTTCTGTTTTGCTCTAGTGATTTTAGAAGAATTTCAGAATTAAATGAAATTGTTTACTAATGTAATTAGCCAAATATAACATGTATAAGATTTGTGGTACATTTTCATTTGCAGACAGCACAGAGAAGCCATCATCAGCTTCTTTTGAATTTCTGAAACATTATTTCCTGAATAAGAGCTACTCATAGTAGTCGTTTGTGCAATAAACGCAATCAATAAATGCTGCCATACTTGAGTACGCATTTTACGGAGGAGCTATAAGAAGCACACTCGGATATCGACAACATGTACAAGTATCCTTCCCATAAGAATATTTGCAAATTTAGTATTCATAACTATTCAAAATGCTGCAGGAAGCCACAAATTGAGTTACTGATTACGTGCACAAGCCACAAAATTATTTCGATACAGTAACTAAATTTGTTGCTGATGATACACAAAATTGCTCAATGGTGTGCATATGCCTTCATTGAGCACGACGGATAATTGAATTGGTTGCTTCTTGTTCAAAAGTGAAATATTTTTCATTCGATTCATGTTTTTTATTCGATTTACTCGACAATCAGAAAAACAAGCAAACACAGGAACTGAGTCAAAATTTTAATAAAAATATTTGATTTTCCAATTGCAAATATGAAATGCAAACAAATAATTCGTATTTTGATAGCAACAGTTTATTTTGAAATTAATTGATCATTTATTCAATAAATTAGTTTATATATCAATTTTAGATAAGTCACTTTATTTCAGTGTGAATAGAATATTAAATAATTAGACATCATTACAGTTATCATACTCAAAAAAAGATTTAATACAAAAGAAAAAGCAAAGAAAATAATAAAAACTACTTCTAAAATCAATAATGGCTTTTAAGATATTCAACATACATAAATATTTCCAAGTAATATTACTGGAAACCTCAAATCACAAGTAACCAAGAACTGAAGCGCATATTCCAACGAATATGAGTAGGTGCAAATACGGCTGAATGAACCATACTATATAAAACATATGACGTTTTTTTGGTATGGGTTACTCAAAATATTTGGAATTGTAATCGATTGCAGATATTTTATAGAAATATGATTTAAAAGGACATTGACAAATCTTTGAATTGGTTAAGACCAAAGTCATATAGCAGATTAGTTAGAAACTAAAGCTCTTGACAGAAGTAGAGATTAAGTAATAAATCAATTCTTTAACAGTCTAACAGACTTTTTTGACAGTCTATCAGACTGTTCATAGATGAAGACGAGAGACTAATTAAATATCTAAATTCGTCTGGATGAATTTAGTCTCTACTCTTTTATACTAGGGGTTCTTGCAAGAAATGTGGTAGCATAACGGTGAAAAATCGCTAATTGAGGTACATGGAAGTTGTCTAATGCCCTGCCACTGCAACTAACCAATCAATCAACCATGCAGAAATGTAACCGATCGTACATATTTGAGGAAAATACAATTCAGAAAGAAACTGACAAATCCTTTAATGAGTTAAGACCAATGACATGGTAGTTGAAATAATTAGATAGAGTATATAAAACCCATGAGATCTTGATAGAAGTAGAGAATAAATAATAACTACTTATATGCATCACTACTAGCAGTTTCAGATACGATTCAGTAATTAAAATGCTTAAAAAATCTTTACTAAATCAGTAGCTATTAACTTTCATTACTACTATTTTGTATTAACCAGCAGTATGTGCTGCTAATAATGTATACTAGAAGATTTTAGACCTTTATTAGTTCTATGAGAAAAGACATTAGGTTTATTTTTGGTTAAACGCTACACTCCAATAAAATAAAAGTCTGGCCTTTACGTTTCGTTTTTTATTAAATTTTTCGAAATCGTATTTAAGTTTCTAACATCTTGCATTATTAATAATTCTGATAACTAATAACCAAAAAAAAGGAACGCCAGATAAAATATATTTACTATTCGTAAGTATAAAAAATTTAAAATAATTTAAACTAAACTTTGGCTTTGAAAAAAAATTTTTTCTCTATAACAAACATCATAACTTTTTCACCATCAAAATTTCAATTATAGTTTTAAATTGAATTCGTCACCTTACTAATCTCATCAAATTTCACTCCAACAAAGAGCTGCTACCTCAGCATCCTTCATTGTTTTCTTGGAACGATTATGGTTAGCAGAAGTGTATTAGTTATCCAAGTTTTGATTGATTTAAACTGAAATATTTATATTCAATTTTATTTTTGACATTTATGAATTGTTTTCATTGCTTTATATGCTTAACTTCGCTTCATGATATTTTTTTTGTTTTTTTTTTTTCATTGGCTTATTTATTGAATCTTTCAAAATAGAAATAGACAATAATTTTGCGAATCTTTAAAAACTAACATGTATGCTATTAAGCTAGGATATTCATATTTAACTGTGATTTTCTTTTACGGCGATTTAGTGCAGTTGCAGAAGATAAGTGTCGAACATGAGAATTTCGATGCGACTTGGATGCTTCTCTTTCGGAAGCTTCATGATATGTCAAAAGTTAATATTATATATAATATACTTATATCTAAGCAATGGTAGTTTGTTGATGAAATGTGTCAGTCTTCCATATCAATTGGGATCCTCTATCTTTTCATCTATATGTCATATGACAGGGTTTAATGGTTTGAATCTTTGGAAATATGTTTGGTTGTTATTATTACATTGATTACCGATTTTTTTTATTGTCATATCTCTCACGTATGGAAATACATATATACATATAATAGTTGGTATATTTATAGCTTATTTAATTATTATGTTGAAGCTAGTTGAGTCAGTGCACTTGAACACTTTTACTCTCTCTTAACTGTGACGTTTCTTCATAACCCCGCTCTACACCTTGACTGAATTATTGTTTATCACTTCATCAGACTAAGTAATAATTGACCACTGATCTGCATACCTCCCCGAGGAGCCTGTAACCATACTTATTTTATATTGAATTTTGTTTATAATAAAAATTTCAGTATATAATTACACTATATTTCTTTAATTAAAATTTATATAGCTTCCACAACTAAAAGTCATGCTTTCAATCCGATGTAAACCCTTATCTCATGAAATTTTTGCATAAATATTCTTTATTTTAAATACGACATAAATGTAACTACAAAATGGCAGAAAGAATAATATTAGACAGCTTATAAAACTTTAGTATCTAATCGTTTTAGTTAAATCTGTTTGCCTTTTATAGAAGCCATGACTTTTGTGCAGTTACGGTAAAATACGCAATAACCTTGTTGGCTTAAAACGCATCAAGGATCCTGCAAAGGAAACTACAGACAAAATTATAAAATTGCGGAAACGCTCATGAATTCATTGTCATTTCAAAGTGGTTTGATTTGCATAGATGAAATCTTTTCCAATTTAACAAATGTAAATCGTCTAAACCATAAAATCAAATTAAGTAAAATATTAAAGAGAAAATGGTTTAAATAACCAATATTTCTGGCAATGTAAAATAATATTGTTTCAGGAATTTTTAACAAAGTTAATAGATATTAGTATTGTAAAATTAGAAGAAATATAGTAAATCAAAGGGTGTTGTAGGTAAATATAGAAACTTTATCTGTACTTTAGGCAGATAAATAAAACTATAATTTTTAAACTTTATTTGGGCCACACACTGGCCTCAATTTTTTGCTCGACCTCTTAAGTCAATTGAAAGTACATATTTGAAGAGAAAACATTGGCATGTGACATATAACATTATAGAAGTCCTCTGAAGTAGAATGCAAAACTTGTGAAAAATTGCCATTTTTAGAGTTCCAGTTTGAAGTATTTGTGTTGGGAACAAGTGTTCCTGTGGACCATTTTATTTGCCATTTTGTTGGCAAATGCAGTTTTCGGCACTTGCTTGTCTGTTGAAAAAATTTTATACTTCACATTTCGCAATTTTTTTATATTTTTCTCACTTATGTGTAAACATAGTAGCAATTTTTTGTTCACATTTGAAGAAGCTTCGTACGTGTACATTTTTCCATTGCATCCGTGCAACGCGTTTTAAATTGATGTTTTACTTTAAGTCGGATTCTATCAAAAAAAATTTTTTTTTTAAATTTTTTATTTGCAAATAAAAAAGTTTAATACTAAAAGTTCAAACACGTGCGGTTTGCGTTGAATAATTTTATTGATACCATAAAGACTTGCAATAAAAATAAAACATTTTACGTTATAAAAACGGGAAATTATTTTGAAAATTTTAATATTTAAAAATTTTTTGATTTTATATAAGAAACATCTCTAAAAAGTAAGAATTTGCTACAAAAAACCAACAAACCTGTATGTCAAGATAACCGTTTCTCAAGGTTCTTAAGTAACCGTTTCTCAAGGACCCAGACAAAATGTTAGAAGTTGATGTCAAAAGTCTTACAAAGCAACAATTCTCTAAAGACACCAACGAAACTTGCCAAGATAAGAAGAAAAACTATTAAGCTCTCACCTTAAATTAAAGGCTACAGTTCTTGGGTAACCGTTTCTTAAGGATCCAGACGAAATGTTCGAAGTTAATGTCAAAAGTCTTACAAAATTCTTAAAAAAAATTCAATTATTGAAAATGATGTAGGAAGATTTTGAATAAGGAATAAATGTATGTATTATGACAATTTACTAGAATGGATCTATAGTCAGTTTATGTGGGTTCTGTAACAGACTTGCCCTCATACTTAACCTAACATGACCTAATAAAACAAAACTTATTTAAATTCATATGTCGTATCATTTAATACAAAAACAAATAAAAATCCAACTTCAAAAGAATAATATTTAAATTTGCAAAAAATTAGAAACTCCATTTAGCCATTTATTAAAATAATTCTTGTTTTAAGTGTCTTTTTCTATTATAATAAAAATTCTACTATTGGCATTGTTAAATGCTTTGGCGTTTTAATACACAACATAAATTTTTTTATAGTATTGGCATAAAACATGTCACATGCCTCTGCAGATAATAAATTAAAATTTCAAATAGACAGGGATGGTATGAAGAAATAACGAGACAAAGGACACACAACATGACCTATATATTAGTAGAGATTTTTTATTTGTATATCCTAGTTTTCAAGTTACAAGTAATGCTCTTAAAGAAAATTATACACGTATGTAAATTGGAAGGATCGAAACTGAAAACACTTGAAATATGAAGAATTGAAAACAGAACAGGCATTTTAAATTTTTGAAACACCCTACACTTATAAATAATCTTTTAATTTTAGAAGAGCTTAATTGGCTTTAAATAAAAACGTAATTAATTTTACAATTAAACAGTTTTTATTAATAAAATAAAATAGAACTCTATTTTCATACCCGAAGTTTTTTGTGGAACATTTTCTTCTAACAACATTATTGAGAAGCATGGAGTATAAACTGTTTGAAAAGGATAACACCGATTTCAAAAGCATAGATTGATTGGTTTATAAAAATTTCCCTCTGCAGTGAAAGAAAGATAAGTTAGGTCATCTAAGGGAATATCTTAATACAACATGTGTCCTGTTTACTTTTATTCTATTCTGTCTTAATATTTGCAGATTATTAAATCCTTTTCTTGAAATAATAAATCATAGGAAACAAGAGAATGACTTCAATATTTAGAAAACCTTAAAGAGTTTATATTGTTGTTAATCTCAAGTACAATTATTGTGGTGTATTTAAAACTATTACAGAATTCCATAATCAATAAGCAACCTTTCCAAGGATGGCTCTTCTGTCCTTCGCTAACAATAGAAATTGTTGCATTAAAATTTTTACAGAGTTGAGTAATCGTTACAGCTACATATAGACGTCCCTTCTCAGTAAGAGAATCTTTAACATCAAAAAAAACTTAAAGGATTTATATTTATGTTAGCCTTAAGTAGGCGTATTATGCTATTTTTTTATCATGAGTTAATTAATTAAATAGAAATGATTACAAAGTTAACTGTATCAAAGTAAAAATCCTAAAAAATCTGAATGCCTTTTGGTATCACTCATACGCCACTTTAAGTCAAGAATAGCAAAAAATGGTGTATTTGGTTTATTTATAACTCCAATTTTCAACTTTGTAACTATTGCCCCTAATTTTAGCTTAAGGCCCTTGTGGCTTAAAATAGCAGTCACTAAATTACGACATGCCAAAAATAAACACATGAAATTTTATACAATATTTTATAGAGGGAAGAGGGATACAAAGAGAGAGAGAGAGAGTGAAAGTGCTGTTACACTGTAGGTCGATATTGACGAACAATACTTATTCAGATTTAACGCAGTACTGCAGACATTTTTACACATACACGTACACACACACAAACAGACAGTGTTCAGCTCATTCATAATGCAGTGGCTTATTTAAAGGAAAATGGTGTCAGATTTGCATATTTGAATAAAATCGATTTTAAAATAAATTTTATTTACGTATAATTTCAATACGTAAAACAGACGAATTCAAATTAAAATATAAAAAAATGTATATAACGACGCATTTTTACACCGTCAGGCCAGTTGAGTTTATTTCCCAAAAGAAGTTAGTGCTTTAATTTTTTTTTTTTTCGTTGACCTGAATACATGAGAAATGAAGCTAAATCGTTAAAACAGCAACAGGCAGTTTTCACCCCACTTTTCTTGACCCAATTTTTGCTTGTTTACAAACACATTTGACTTACTTTTTGTTGTTTTTTTTTTATATTTTTATATTCACTTTCAGAATATTTTTCTTTTTTCGCTTAAAGAAGCGGAACCCCTTCTTTAAGGGGCTTGTATTTGAGTTAGAGTGACTTTGGTAAATAAACAAAATGTCTGCTGTTGGCTGCTTGGAAAAAAGGGGTTGTCTATTAGGTTTGAGACCTGAAATTCAGAATTCCTTTGCATTCTGTTTGTATTATTTATTTAAGTTACTTTATGCGCACTTTTATATGCTCTAAGACGTTAAGCTTAATTAATTGTTGCCTTGCACTCAAAAAATAAATAATTTTCTGGTTAATATGTTTCGCATCAAAATGAGGTTGTTTCATGTGTGAAATGGCAATGTTCTAGATATGATTTTTTCTTTTTAAAATAAGGGAATAAACGGTTGAAATTAGAATTAAAATGCATAATAATTTAAGTTATATATGTAAAAAATTTTTTTTTGTATATATAAAAACGGATAATACTGATGGTTGGCGTAGCTAGTTTTTTCTTATTATAATAATACTTAATTGTATTCCTTTTAAAATAAAGTAAAAACATATGCTATCAACGATTTCAAAATTTTTAATATATTACGAAACATAAATATTTTTCAGTTTCACAAAATATTCGTTTTAGTTTAGATTATAATTAATGTATAGAACAAATGGCGTACGATAGTCTTGATTGAGTATGTTATGACAGTTGGGTCCATTGCACTCTATTCCTACTATTTCGTTGTCGTAGTGCACACGTAAGTGCCCCTTGACGTAAATAATGTGTATAACTTAGCGACAGGTATTATAAACAGCCAGTGTAAATCTCTAGATCACAGTCATTGAGTGAAAATAATGCTTAGATGGGATCAGAGAAAGCGCTTCGATTTATCTGAGACTTCGTAAAGTTGTAGCGTATGCATACCAAACAGATACGGTCCAAGACACATCCGATTTGGTAAAAGTGGCTCTCCAAATACATAAGTTTGGTATATGACTAGGTAAAACAGTTTGACTTCCATTGGAACAACATTTGCTGATTTTTAACACTGTTAAGTTGATCAAATGCATACCAAAGGGAACTGTGAACTGTGTAGAGCTTGATTAAATTGAAGCATTCTTAATCAATAAAACTTTAAGTAAAAATATAAAAAATAAAGGAAAAACGGAAACACGATTAAGCTATGTAGATATATGATTTCTGATATATGAGAACTTGCATGTTCTCTTCGAGTTTTTTTGCGTTGGTAATCTTTATATCGATAAATATTAAAAACGAACTCACTAACTCATGAATTTTTGATGAAGAATTACCAATCGAAACGAAATTTCCTGCAAAATATATAAATCTCACAATAGTGCCATCTAACCTTATTTTAAGTAGCAGAGTCTTATGTTGAGGTTTTTCGGAGTTAGTGCAACTGGGCACCTTTACTCTTTGTCAACTGGGTGGTTTTTACAGAGTGTCCCCCTTCTCTTTGACTAATTTATGTAATCCTTGCAAGCTTTGCTGATTATTTAATGACTGATCTAGGATCTGTATACCGCCCCATATGGCTAGTGACTGCTCTGAGATTAGATAGTGCTATGTAGGGCAGACTGACAGTTTTCGCGTATAGCTTACGATTATTTTGAACGGGTCTATACTGAGCAAAGTATGAGCAGTTAGTTATATTTTACCGTTTTAAAAACTTTTGATAATTTTTTTTTATTAATATAAAATAACTCTTAATCTGCATTTCCGCAAAAAAAATATTTTTATATTTACCCGCATAAAAACTAAAAATAGACTATTTGTCCATACATTTTGGTTATGTACTACAAAACTATAAAAAAATACAACTTTAATCGATAAAATAATAATTCTATAATCTACAAGCAATAACAATGCAATAAAAATTCCTTAAATATTTATAGAGCTTAGTTCACGTACAGGTACTGTGCCTTGCTAGCGTATCTGCTAGCTTCTTTATACAGTGAATTTTGCTATGGAATTTGTAAAATTCTACAAAAATTCCAATAAATTTTATCAAACAATTTAATTATATAAGAGTACGAATTGTAAACTAAAAGTCATAGGTACATTGACTAATAATAAAATTCTATAACAGAAACATAAAGTATCTCTAGATTAAATAAGTGGGCTGTAGGCGCTAGGCTCAGCACCTGTCCTTGACTATAAACGCAGTGCCATAATTCAAACAGTAGCAAATTGTTGTAAAAATACTTTATAATTATGGAAAAGAAAAAGAAATGAAACTGAAATTGATAACATAGCAATGCGTATCTTATAAATGAGTATCTCATAAATACATTTTTTCATGGCGTGAAATTTGAAGTTGCTAAACGCACCAAACGCGTGAACAGATAGAGAAAAATATTATTTTTGCCTATATTTATATTTTTCGTATGCGTATCTTTTATTTAAGCTAGTTTACGTATAAAGTATCTGCTTAATAAAATACATATATGTAATTCGCTGATGCTTATAAGATATTTTGTTGTTGTAAGTGTTGTTGTTGTTGTTTTTGGTGTAAAGTTTCTGTTTATTTATTTTTTGTTGTCTTGAAATGATTTTGCTTTCTGAATTTTGGTCAATGAACTCTGAATTTAATTTTGCTATTCATTTGGGTGCTACTGACGAGAGAAGCTGTAAAAGTTGGTTTTATGGGCGCCACTAGTAATTGTGGGTGGGATAGAAGAGACTCAACCTAATATTATCAACGTTGCTGTAGGAAGATTGTATGTATTAACTTTTGAGTTTATTTTATCTATTATAGCTATATATACTTTAACTGATTTAATTTTTTTAGGACTTTTTATTAAAAACATTAAATTTTTTAATTAAATAAATGTATTTTGTACTTAGTTCTATTTACATGTTTTAAGACTATTGAAAGTACAAAAAGGTATAATTTAGAAACTTCTTCAGACAAAACTTGAAAACGATTTAAATTAATATTAATATATGAATTTATAATTAACATGATTATTGTAATTGAATTGAATTTTAAATGGATTCCTAACCTATACACAGGCTTTATATTAGGGAATAGACTTAAGCCTATTTAAAAAGTATTTATTATTGTTTGTAGACTAATCAGATGTACTGAATCCAATTTCCATCTAATAATAATTGATTTTACTTCAGTCATACATTTGACAACTGAATATTTGCACTAAGCTCAACGTAATTGAACTTGAACTTACATTCAAAATGTCACACAAAAATTTCTGAATTTTGCTGTTGTGAAGGGTATTAGAGGCAGATAAGTACGAAGAAGCAGTTCAAAATAGGCTCTCCATCAAAGTCAAGTTCAGTTACGAATATTTCTGAAAAGTTTATCCTTGGGCACATGCATTCACACATATATTTTCGAAAACAAGTTACTCATAAATACAATTTAGTTAAATAAATTCTTTCGCATCCTATATGTGCTTGTCACATAAGTTCGAAAAGTAAATATATTAAGCAAATAGCATCGCAGCAGAAAAAAATATATTACATCAAAGTTTCGACTTAAATATTGCACTAAATATTCATTTCATATTTTGATATGAAACTTTTTATGCCTAAAAGTTATTTATACAATTTTTATAATAAATTGACTTACCTCCGTCATTTTGATTAATTTTGTTGATCTTTCAAATTATTATTTAATAATTTTGTTGTAAAAAATCTGGTCCCACACGGTAGATATTTTTCAAGAAGTTTCTCACCGAATTCCAGTTTGAGACTCAAAGTGATCTTCTCCTAAACTGTTATCGTGAAGCTAAACGGTTTTTAAGATATCCTTTTCTTTACAAGAAATTTTATATTATTCTTTTTATATAAATTATTTGTGTTCTTATATTTTAAGTAACTTAAAATTTTTAAAACGTTGTAAAAAGGTTCGCTTGGTTAGCAAAATACTTTGTGAATTTTGCTGAGTTTTTGATGATAGCAGCATTTTCTGTTTTGAGATCAATGCAAAGTATCGCCTACAGCAGCAGCTTAGATGCAGTTGCTGTTAAAATCTGTAAAAGAAACAAATGAATTTTAATACTTAATAAATCAGAAGTATTAACAATAAAATGATTTCTAAACAAAACATGTAAACTATGAGGTAATGAGGTAACTAAAATAAATCAGGTTCCCCAACATTTAAATCTAACGAAGAAAAAGCACACTAAGATTCGAATCTTTTACGATAACACAGGATTGAATTCTAATTTCAAATTAAGCCATAGGCCAGCAAGAACCTCACTCAATCAATCTCTTCAAGAACATCAATCTTCAAACTCCTTTTTTAAAACTGCTGACTGAATACATAAAATCCAAATAAAATTATTTTAAATAATATAGGTTATCTCAGAACACTGATGATATGTAGGTAGAGTAGGCTAACTTTATCGAAGCTTATGTTAAGCTCGTTCACAACCGCTCAAAAAAGAAACAATCGAATGTTAGCTCTACTTTTAAGTATATGGGAGTAAGGGAGATACAAAATAAAAATAGCTGGCCCCAAAGTTTTTTAAAATGCGGAATCAAAAAGCGTGTCTATTTAATTGAGAAAGATTCGATTTCTCTTAATTTCACTTTGTTATCAAGTAAGACAAGGTTCTTGAGGACCTTAACATATTACAGGATCTGACACTATTGGTATCGTAATCCATTTCATTATTTTAATATGAGTATGACTTTAAACAGAGTATGACTTTGAACTGCATAATGAGCTTAATAGCTAGAAATGTGATGAAGTTCGAACCCATGTTGTGAAATAATGAGTGCTATGAAGTTCGAACCTATGTTGAAATAACGAATGTGAGCAGGGATAAAACAGAGTATGACTTTAAACTACATTATAAGCAAAATAGCTAGAAATATGATGAAGTTCGAACCCATGTTGGAATAATCAGTGGTATTAAGTTCGAACCTACTCGTATATTGAAATAATGAATGAGAGCAGAGTCCGTTCAGATAAGTATTATTTTTTTTTCATTCTCTACCTTACAATTTAAACATATATTATTGAAAAATGAGCTTCTATTCAATCGGCATAAGGAAGACAATAATACCTGTACTTTGTACTCTATTAATAGAGTAATGGTTAAATATTTGGTAAAAAATATTATTTTGCTAATCACTTAAATAAAATATGACTTCAATTTATGTACTTTATTTATAACTGTATTTTCTTTTTGCCATTAAACTGAGGTAGGTAATTCCTTCTTGTGAAAACTATGAGTATTATAAATTAATTTTAATAAATATTTGCTAATCATAATAATAATTGTCATGTGAGTAGCACACGACATTTCCAGACACTAAAACACAATAAAATTGTTTATTTATATAATAAAGATATATATTGTATATACTGCATATATTGAAGTGAAAACAAAGTTAAGTTCAGCTTATCACTTAACAAATTAATTGTGCAAATAATAAACAAATCAATTTGCGAAAACGTGCAGATACCGAAACGATCGAACGTATGAGTGACAATCTTCGGTATTAACACTTTTCTGGCTGGTGAAAAAATTTGCGACACAAAATCGCAAATGATAATTATTAATTATTTTAATTATATAAAATTGATCTATTTATAAATGTGGTATATTTTAAACTAGTCAAGGTAGTTCTATATTATAAAATTATAACATTTTGCATGAGCATTGAACGTGATTTTTTCGAAAAGAATAGATACAAAGCGTAGTCTAATAAATCTGTACTATACTTGTATATATATAGTATATTAGTAGATGTGTTAAAAAAGAAACTGTATAATAAAAGAATTATTTTATTGTTTATTATCTACTATACTTTTTGTAAGGAGTAAAAATAAAAAAATAAGAAACCTTGTTAATTTTTCAAAGATAATGATAATGATCATTAATATGATATAAGTTTACAAAAACAACTGGAATTTGTTTTAAATATTTTAATACAGAATTTAAAGAATTTTAAAAGAGTAGACGGAGTTAAATTTTTCGACAATTGAAGAATTGTTATATACTCAAATTTCCTTGTACACTCGTCGAATTTCGCATTTTTAAAAAAACGTTGACATATGTCATTTAAAAATTGAGTTCTGTGAATGAAATTGTAGAAGTCGGTTTTGCTGAATCGAATTTTTGTTTTTATAAATTTTTTAAATTAAAAAACTTTTTACAATTAAAGTACAGTTATTACTGAAATGATACGAATAATTTTTTCTAAAGATTTTGCATTAAGAATTTTATTCGCTTTGGAAAATATACATTACGTTGACAAAATATTTTATCTTCCTACAATTAATAAATTCCCCTTTAGAGGGCATTCATACATCGTACTCTACTCTACTGACCCTGTTTTGTACATTAGGCATTCTGAGGTCAATGCGCAACAAGTTGATATTAACTACTTCAACAAGCTACCATATCCATCTTCTTGTGATTATATTATATTTATCATTTATTTATTATGTTTATAACTTTAATAATATTATTTTATTGTCAGCTTTAAGTGTACCATAAATAGCATTAGCTATATCTCATTGAAAGTATTGATATTCTTATTAACATCATCTCAAATCAACTAATACTATACGAATTTTAAAGTAAACACATTACTAAGTCAGAGACATAAACAAGGAGAATATATGGGGTGATCCCCTAAATGCTTGAAGTAATATTTTATAACCAAAAATGGGTGCATCGGGTAATGCAAACAGTTGAGAACTTGAACAAAAAAATTTTGCGTGATTACTATAACGCTGCATCGAATTGGTAAAAATAAAATACATTGGAAGTAGAAATAAATGGAAGTTAAAATAGTTAATTTGCAATTAAAATTAACATGAATTAACCATATTCTTTATTACGGGATTATTGACCGGTCACTAATAATCACCTTACAAAGTTACGAATTCAATCCAACTCAGATTGCAGATTCAGTAGAGAAGAGGGAGAAACTGCATACCATGTGCTTGGGGACTGCCCGGCACTGATGCACATCGGAAGAAATACCTAGAAGAGTATTTTATGGATCATCAGGATTCAAGACTAGAAAAGATAGGTCCTATATTGTCTTTAATTAATGAAATCGGGCACAATAAGATATTTTAGGTCGCAGTGCACGATCCCTTCTTTTAATAATAATAATAACTTACAGTTTTAATGAAATGTATAATTTTGTAAATATTATAGAATTTGAATACAATTTTTATTAATATTATATATTAAAGTATTATAGCTTCATATGTTATTAAAATAATTTCTACCAAATTAAGTTTGCCATTTTTCGCTTAAATTTATTCTGTAAAGTTAATTTACTTAGCACTTTTTCGGTTTCAACATAAAATTCCTTTAAATTAAATAAAAACTTCCTGCCCAGCATGTTGCTTCCATTATTTTAATTTTACATGAGATACTCACTCGTTCGTGGCATCCATTAATATGGATGCGTGCTTCCGTTTCTTATTCGCACCCAAACCAATCATAAAATAGGAAATGCAATTAGTTGCGTATATGCGTTTGGATGTGCGTGTTTGCGTTTTGGTTTGCATGCTGCATTATTGATGCAGTTGTTCTGATTTAATAAATTTTATTGTTTTTGTGAAAGCCAAAAAAAGAAGATACTCGTACACAATTTTCATTTTCATCAAATGAAAGGGCATAAAACTCGCAACAAACTCGTGACC
>NC_051846.1:150369406-150376721 GCF_002237135.1 Teleopsis dalmanni | reverse complement strand
ACGACATTGTGTGTCTCTTTTCTGTATTCGAAGCTAAAATTACTTCTTCGATGAAAGTATTTTCACTATCATAAACATAAAAAAAGTTTAATAAGGAAGTTAATAGGCACAATCCCATGAGCCAATGATAATTAAAATGAAGACTGGGTCAAGCGCTGCCCCTGTTGTCTTGTATTCGATGGATCCTATTATAAAGGCAAAACAATAAATATTGATTTAGTTAATGTTTTAGTAAATAATTCTGAATTTGTTTTATACAAAATGTACATAAACTGCAAAGCAGATCGAGCCCAAATTTTGTATAGTTCTATCTTTCTTCAATAAGAACTCACAGAAAAAAATTATGGCGGTACCTTGGGCGTGTGTTTTACAAATCATAAATTCCGGATACTTTTTATATGAAATATACAATAAAAAATAAAATTAATTGAAAAAATATAGTTTGCTATAAATGAACATCTAAACAGTAAAATGCATGTAAAAGGCTAAAGGGAATCTTTACGTTTATAGCATATATATTTCTTAGGATCTGTAACATAATCTTTTTTGTATTACAAATCTTTTTTAAAGTTAATGTAGTTCTTTTTGTACTGTGTTAAGGACGACAAAAATACTAATAGCTATTAAAATTCAAGTTCTAAACATAACGAATTGATTCTTTTTCAATATAAATGATTGCTGAAGCATCTTCTTATGGTTTACATTTCTCCAAATAAGAGAGAGCCATGAACCTCAAAACTTTAACTTCACACTAACCGCACGGGGTGGTACGCAGATCTTAGATCAATCATTGAATAATAAAGAAGATTATGAGGAATACTCAAATTAGTCAGGGTAGATGGTTGGGATTGTGCAGAAACCCCCCAGCCATCATAGAGTAAAAGTGCCCAAAAGCACTAACTCGAAAAAGGCTCAACATCATGACTTACCCACAAATGAAGCCACTATTTCTGATTGCAATAATTTCGTCACATGTTTCTAGCACAGCATTTTACCTATAAAACGGCTGTCGCCATAAATTGTTTAAAGGCCTTATCAGTTAAGTGAGTGTGTATGAAATAGCGATTATTCCTTTATACATAAATTAAACAATTTACGAAAATTTTTTAAAATGTTTTAATATTTTTAATAAAACATAAAAAAAAAACAATTTTACAGTAACATACTTTGGTATACAAACGGTCGCATCACAATGCAAATGCATGTATCTATCAGTGTGCATATGTATCTTGGGAAATGTATCTCGATACGGGGATATGTGCATGTCACACAGTGTGATATCACAGTGTGCTAGAGTGCTAGTGTGCGGTTGTTCAGGTGTGTGCCAACGCAGCAAATCCATATCTCACATGACACACTTTCGAGATACGAGCATGCCATGTGTAGGATTATTTGCTGTTGTGACACTTTTTGCTCTGTTCCTCTTATGCCTCTGCTGGCCCAACGACATGATTGAATTATTTTTTTGTGCTCATGAACAAATTTTTGTGTGCTTTTTAGGTGTTAAAAGTTTTTTGTTGTCATTTAAATGAGCATTAAATAAATTTGTAAAGTGTAAAATAATAAAAAAAAAGTGAAAGAATAAATGGACGAGATTTAAATTTTTGAAATTTTCCATGCATTCATTAAGATTTTGATGAATATTTGACCAGATACGTTTGTATTTGAGAATTAACGAATTGAAAACTTTAAGTTTATAAATAACGTTAAATTGCTATTGAATTTTACGATATAAAAATTTTATTCTATTAGCCTAGCAGTTGCAGTTCAAACAAATTATATATGAATTATAAACTAATTAAATAAAAATTCAAATATTTCCTTAGATCACTGATGATAAGTACTTCACAATACTAGAAACATCGTTATATGGTCAGCTAAATTTAAATAAATTAATTAAAATTTTTGTTAATGTTTCTACAGTACTGTTCGAACCCTTCTAACACATAAATAGTTGCTTTTCGTGCTTATTTGACAATAAATATTAACATAAAAAAATTTTAATTTTTAAAAATTAAAAATTTTTATGTTCAATTACAAGAAATCCATTTTAAATAGTTTAGTCAATAGTTAATTTTAAACTAAGAAAAGTATTTGATATTGATGAAATTTGAAATTAAAAGCTTTATAAGCCTGGCACTTTGCAGTCCAAACAAATTTTATATGGACTATTCGAATATTTCCTAAGACCACTGATCTTAAGTACCTGACAATACTCGAAAACGTTGTGTGGTCAGCCAAATTTCAATTAATTTTTGTTGTTGTCTTTTCTTTGCTATTCGAATCCTTCTAACTTATTGTATAACCACATAAAAGTTTTATATATTACTAAATATTTATCAACAGTGGTCGTTGAAAATATTTATTGATTACAGTTGTCCATATTACTAAGTCAGATATCGCACCCTGTCAAATTTAGAACGGAGGCCCGTTTGTAAACTCTTTGCACCAACGTGCCACTTAAATTAAATTGAAAAAAAAATGATTTAACAAAATTTAAAATATTCTGCTTCTGCATTTTTTACTCTGGTACTCAATTAATTATAGAAAATCGATATAGCTCTAGTTTATTTTTTAAAAACTGTTTTAATCAAAATATTCCTTACACATAAAATCATTTGCAACTTTGATTTAGTGTTAAAATCTTCATGGCATTCATTTCTCTAGAATGCCATTTCTCTAGGAGAAGAATGGAAAAGCGATTTAAAACTTTTTTGTATTAAGCAAATTCACAAGTGAACAATGTGAAAAGTTT
Organism: Teleopsis dalmanni; assembly: GCF_002237135.1. NCBI lineage: Eukaryota > Metazoa > Arthropoda > Insecta > Diptera > Diopsidae > Teleopsis > Teleopsis dalmanni. The sequence continues at coordinate 150,373,966 of NC_051846.1, read as the reverse complement.
TAAGTTGACTTCTGCTTTAGTTTTAAATTGATTTTCATTTAAGAATGAAAAAATATCTACAGAATAGCAAAAGCACAAAAAATAATGTGTCAATGCGATTATTTTGCACATTTGCATGGCACTTTTTTGTAGAAAAATTTCATTGGAATTCAAAAATGTCAGTGTTTCATTCTACCTAAGTTTGTTTGTTTTCTTATGGAATGTGTTTATTAGAATGGAAATTTTGAAATTTAATTAATTACATACAATCAATCTGCAAAATCGATTCAAATTCTTTACTTATTTCATGAAAAGTATGCAGACAAAATGCAGTTTTACATCAAAGGAAGTGAATCGGAATAATGTAAATAATTTTTCAGCAGTGAAGATAATAGAGAAAGTCATTTTAAGTACGGTATGTAAAAAATAGCTTTAAAGTGATACACTTCCCTTTCTCTAGAATTAGGCTATTAAATATATTTTAGTTAAAAACACGACGAATTCATTTTGCACTTCATTGCATTTACTAACACATATAAATAAGTTATATGTACTATGTAGATGTATTTCCATTAGTATCTCTTTACCTACTTGGAAAGTGTTTTCGAAAAGCATTTACACCTCATTAGTGCTTGTTACAAAAGATAAAATTCTATTTGCCAATATTCGTAACATGCACATTAAATATATTTACTTCTGTTTTATTTCAAATCATTTGAGACAAAGAATTTATGTGCAAATTTGATGACTGTTTCTGAACGCAAAACAATGGCAAAATGCAAAAACGAAAAAGGATATCTGACGAGAAAAAATACTATGTACTATATTGTGTATATGAAACGAAAAAAAAAAAAAACACAAATGAAAAATAACCAGAAAAAAATAACTAGAATGGCTTGAAAAATGAAGCAAACAATAACAAACGAATACAGCAGCCATTTTCAAACATAGCCTATCATTATCAATAATGAAGATGTATGGCTTTCTCATGCCAGGAGTAAAATATAAAATGAGCAAATCAAATTTCAAACGCCTCCTTTAAACACGCACATGATTAATTATGTCAAATTTGAACGTAACGCTTGCACACTTTATTTCGGCAATAAAAAGAAAATAAATTTAATATATAAAAATAAATAACAAAAAAACAAAAAACAGAACAGAAAACAACATTAAGTACAATACTGAAGCGGCAGTGAAGGATTCGAAAAATTATATGGCAACCGAAAGTCGTGAAGCAAAATGTTTTGCTTCAACATTTCTATTGCTTACACTTGCTTGATGAATGTTACTCATACGCCCCGTTGTATCGCAGCAGTCAATGCTGCAATTTTCACTTTGCTTTTTTTGATTTGATAAATTAAAAGGCTTTCTAATCATCTTTTGTGTGTGTGTGTGTGTGTGTATGAATTTAGAAATGGGGCCGCAACAAAACACAAATCAAAAATGAATTTAAATTCTGTCAACAATCGATTTTTCAGTCTCAAGATTAATGTATCTGAATCAAGCGCATCATTGAACTGACGAAAAATTAAGATTTTCTTTATGTTCACCGACTGCAACTGAGTAATAGTCGTAATAATTTTTAAATAGCTATTATTGAAATTATATATTTTTTTTGGTAGTTTTTGATTTGTGACATGAAATTTAATCAATAGACCGGCTGTAACATTGTTTTTTGGTATTATAAATATTTAAATAAGAAATGATTTTTAAAAAAATTCGTATATATATTATATATACGGTATTAAATAATTTGTAGAAAAATATAAAATCTAATTCTGTAATAAAATATATTAGATAAAAAAAATCAATTGTCCGCATTGATGATAATATCTAAAATAATAATTGAAACAAATAGATTAGAAATGTAATTCGAGTAACAATTATTCCTCACTTGATCATTTTTATCGGAAAAATATTTGTATTCAATGCTCTTGTTTAAGATAAGAGTATTTTAAATTGAAATAATAACATACTTTTATCCTACTTAAAAGGATCTAAGAAACTGTATCATGATGTTTTTGTTAACAAAATGAATATACAAATTTTTATCCCACAATATAATATAATATAATATATTATAATCTAATATATATATAATCTCAAGCAATAATATATGTCAAATCTCAGAATGGTGTTACAGGCTCCTTGTGGAGATATGCAGATCTGAGGTCAATTATTGCTTAGTCTGGTAAAGTGATAAACAATAATACAGGCGTAAAGAGGGGTTTTAAAAATACCTCGAGTTAAGGAAGAGTAAAAATGTTCAAGTGCACTGGCTCAAATAGCTTCAACATAATAATATATAATATAATATATGTATATATGTATATACTATATGTGCATACTATATACTATATGTGCATACCATACAACAAGCTATCTTATATTCATTATTTTTAACTCAAGCCACTATATTCACTGTATTATGTCGTGAATCCAAGATCATTACTCATAAATAGATAAAATTTTATAAACTCCTTTTAAGATTGGGTGTTAGTATGTTAAGCAGTAACAATAATGAGCGGAAAGATGTTGTTTTCCAGATAATGGTACTGCTCTATGAGTTTGTTATAGTAGTGAAAATGTCTTTCTGATAGATCTCTTAATAAAAAAATGTACATTCAAAATTTTTTCAATACAAATGAATAATTAATATTCATTACTAAACAAATTTATCTGTTGATATTTATTAATGTTTACTATATTAATAGAAATCTATAGACTATATAAAAATTATTAAGATATTAAAAGAAATCAAAAAAATATATTAGTCAATATATTAGTGTTCATATGATATGTAGATGGAGATGTATACATAAGTTTTTTTAAAGTTCAAAAAAACAATATATAAATAAAAAATCTGATATATCCAGTGTAAAATGATTTAAAACATTTAAGATTTGAATCCCAAAACTTAACCTTGCAACCGAGACTGTATTTAGATATGTGGGGTGTGATCAAACATTAACGAGATACTTGAATATTTGCGTCTGGGTTGGCATTTCTATCAGATGAAGAAAAAACAAATGGAGAAGTAGATTTGAAACTAGAATTTATAAGACAAACTGGACTCAGATAAATATTCTCAATCCATAAATGAATGCCATGGATCTCACTACTCTTATTTATAGAGTTGAGTCATCTATTGTGTAAAAGGCAACTGTTCATAATTATGTTTGAATCGATCATACAAAAACAATTAAATTTTTAGTTAATTGTGTTATAATATATATAACATATTCAGCTATAACATTATCACTTTAATTTAGCGTTAAATGTTTTATCATTATTTATATTACATCATCATTAATATATCCCTGTAATGATATTGAGAGATCTTTATATTACTTTTTATTGTAGTATAATATTATTTGGATTAAAAATAAAAAATGTTTAATAGAATTAGAAATAATTTCAAATATTTCATTAAATTTAAGCATTAAATTTAAGAGATGTCTGTTTAGATATTCTAACAGCAATTTAATTAAAAAAACGACTCATGTTAATGACACTAGAAAAATTTGAAAAAAAATTATCTGTAAGTATAATTTTATTTTGCAATCCTGTTTAACACTAAAGTACTGCAGTTTTTTATTCCGTTGAATAGATTTTTAAAAAATAGTTTAGATTTTTCATTTATTTTATTTTTTAACTCTACGCCATTGTAAAGCTATAAAAGACAGGCGGCAGTCTTTTACTGCCATTGGAAAAATTTACTGAAAATGTATGGAAACAATACAAAAACTAAAATAAAAAAAAAAAACAGAAAATGGCTGAAAAATCTAATGGATAAGAAATTATCTGCAGAAAATAAAAGACAACTTTTCGTTTGTCTGTCTAGACAAAAGTTTTTCCCTAGCTATGCACTTATAATGCTGAGATACGTATTAAAATTAATTTTTTTATTGAGAAAAGTTTTTAAAAATATTTGAAGCACTTCGACTTGAATAGTTTTTGCTTATAGCTTTTTACTGATTAGTAGAAAATTCTTTACTCACAATAAAAATGGTTTCTTTATTGTACATTTTTAATATAGAAGGATATAAATAATACTTGAAATTGTTATTTGTGAGATATTTATAAAAAGATATTATAAAAAGAAATTGTATTCGCCTGAGTTAAATTAAAATTAAATTTGAAAAATATGCAGTTCGTATTACTAGCAGCGATTATATTGCATTTTAATCTAATATACTTGAAACTGTATCTAATAAAGTGACAAACTGCAGTAACTGTTAGATAATGACTCACTATAAACTCACCTGGTATATCCGCTACTGATATATTGTCCTTTTGGTCTTACATAGCTGCATTTACGTACAGTATGTACTTAACTTCTTGTTTGTACTGTACAGTGGCAAATTGATTACTTAATTAACAATAAGATTAAATTCAATTAATTTAAAAGTTATTGTCTTTTGCGTCAATTGTAATTAATTTTGAGCATCAAGTTGACATTTTGACACTTTGTATTCATAAATAAATGTTTAACATACGTCGAGGTTAAGTTTTACGGTTAAAACGATAATATTATCTGTTCGTGTGCATATATTTCAGCTGAGACTTACACGGTAT
>NC_051846.1:150348942-150369306 GCF_002237135.1 Teleopsis dalmanni | reverse complement strand
ATGAAAGTCATTTATGCTGTTTTTTATTAAAGTCACGACCATTTTTATTTATCAGTTGTAGGCCAAAAATATTTTCGTTTATATTAACACATATGTATTAAATATTACGGTAAACATAAGCTATTTGACTATTATATGTTTCATTTAGTCAACAAAATGTTTAATTTAATAACAATAAACTTATTTACACACTAAAATTATAGCAACGCATCATTTTATGTCTCATAATGCAGGCGTTACTTATATATTATCTTTTGCTATTTGCGCTGGAACTGCACTTTTTAATGTCGCCATCATATTTCACATATTTTTGCATGAATATTTGTCTTTATATACGAGTATAGTATATCAGATCGACATAATATGAGACGGAAACAGATGATGACGCAAAAAATAGAACATAAATCGTTTTAAATATTCTCGACTATAAAATGGCAAAAGCCAAACCGAGTAGAGTCAAAGTATCGCAGGATTTGATGGCAGATTGCCAAATGTGAAAATATTAAAATTTAATGCGGATGCATGAGTTTTTTTTCATTTCCCTTCCCGGTGGCATATGTTGGTTTGTAAAAAAATACAACACTTTTTCTATCTTGTTACGTTAGCTTTATTTTTACTTGTCACTTTTATTTCCGCTATAATATTTATATTAAATGTTTCACTAATGCTTTAAGAGCTAAAATTGTGAATTCAATATATAGAACTCAGAATAAATTCAGTCATCAGGGATTTACGAAATATTTTGGCTATAGTTGTTTTCAATGATTAAACTAATTTTTAAAATATTGTGATAGAATATAATTTTGCTTCTTTACAGAAGTTTACTTAATAAATTGCAAACACAAATCTATATGTAAAAAAAACTTTTATGTACAGACTTAACAAAATATATCTCAAAGGAAATTTCATTTTAGGCAACAGTATAGAAACCTATAAAGAAAATAATTTATTCGCGTAGTTTGAGTTTTTCATCCAAGCAAGAATTTTTGTATGATTTTTTGTATGTACTCAAGGTACAAAACTAAAATTGCTAAGGGCTACCTTGACGAACAAATGGCATTTGTTACAGGCACTTCGCAATATATAACTTGCCGAAATCTGAAACTGAACAATTTTAGATTTTGTTTAATATTTTAAAAAATTTTTCCTTAGCTTTGAACTTAGCTTCCTAACGTTAAATTTACTTGCTTCAGGAAAATTCAACTATTTTAGTGGACTATGACATTGGTTGTTGGTTTAGCAGTTTATATTCTAAACATTGACACACAACATGACCTGTAGAAACTGACGAAAAATGCCACTTCCTTAGACCTTCGAACTACAAAAATATTTTCATAATATTATATAATGAACATTTTTTGCAGAAATACGAACATAGAATATGACGTTATTTTAAAAAACAGATTTTAACATTAAAAAACTGAAAATATCTTTGAAAAGAGCTATAAAGGAAAGTCTACAATAGGTTTATTTATACAGTAATGTATTTATATGAAAATATTATTATAAGTAATATAAATAGTCATGCTACTTGTCTGTGCCAACAAAATACTTGTCTGTTCTGGTCCCTTTTATTTGGTAGATCATTTAAAAAGATCAATAGAAGCAGAACACAAGCTTAACATTGAATTTTTACCCAATTCATCAATTGTTTAAGGTCATGCTTCATGAAAAATGTGACCGTACTGGGTTTCAAAAATTAAAATTGATGCTTTTTGGTCTACATAGACCATAGACTTAAAATACCCAACAAAAAATGGTACAGTGGCATTAGATCACGCTACTTGGCTTGGGTGGCCACATGTTATCATTTAGAATATGAAGGTATATAACATCATCCTATTAAAATAAATAGCCATCCAGATCACTTTAACTTACTTTTGATTATTGATATCGATCGTCATTGATGCTTATGTAGGCATTTTTTTCGTTATTTGAAAAAAATATGGACCAAGCATTCGACAGCCCATATACCATACCACTGTGCCACCGTAAAAACAATTCGTTTATACTGGTGGCAACATTTTTTTCGAAAAAAATTGGATTGTTTTCTTTGTCGATTAACTAACTGATTTATAAGTATATATTACGGCTCAAAAAATTTTAATTTCAAAATCTTATTGCACAAAATCTGCCACAGTGTTAATAAATAGACACCAATTTCATGTGAATGATGTCACATCAATACACTAGGGTTTCATTGACAGTAATCTTAAAGATGACAGTAAAAATAAAGGCATGCAATAAAAATAAATTAAAATAAAAAAAACCTTTTCGTACCTTATTATATTTAAAATGTAAAGTATACATAAAGAAACCTCTTAGTGACAAATAGCCATTAAAAAGTTCCAATTAGAAGCACATACAAATCAAATGAAAAAACTCCTCCCTAACTGATTTTTATAGATAATTTTTAATATTCAAATCAATAAACAGTCTTCACACGTTAATTGAGACATAACTGCAGGACACATGACCTTAATTCCTTAAACTTATAAAACCATTTCGAAGGTTTCATAGAAGACAGAATGTGTTTAGTCTTACCGATGGAAATTTCCATATGAGTACTTAAAGCTTTATTGAAGTCTCAAACTGAATTTTGCTTTTAGCTGGTTAACAACAAAAAAAAAGTTCATCTTAATTTTTAAAAGTTCTTATTTCGTGTCCACATAATTTAGGAAACCCTAATATATTTTATATAGTATATAAGATACTCTAACAGCATGCTTATCAAATAACCGGATTAGTCACATTACCCTAGACGCTAAACAACTGTCATTAACATATTTGTCAAATACTTTTACGGTTAAGAAAAATATTCCAATATATTAAAATATTCCATAATACTCCGTTAGATGAATTCGTCAACAAGGTTTGTGCTGTCCCGAAAATTATAAACAAAGTAGGTGTTGAACACATAGTAATATTTAACGTAGTCTAAACATTAGCTATTGTTTTCACGCTTAGATTTAATGTATTGAAATGCAAATAAAGCGGGTTCTTTTAAATTTTATCACCTTGTAAAGGCCCTCCTAAGAGAAGATGAATAATTGCACTCATACCATTTAAGAAAATCTCTAGTTTACCGAAAAATATATCATGGAAAAATGAAAACGCAATTAACATTGATGAAAATTCAAAAAATGTGATACAACAAAATAAAACACAATTTGATTGTACTTTAAATTGTTAACTTAAAATTCTCATCTTGTATAATTATATTTGACAATATAATATCAAAGCTATTTACCTACATATTAAAATTTTATTTTAATATAAATGATACATGGTTTAATTTTAGCTGGTTTAGTACTATCCATCACATATGTCAAAGAAAGAAAGATTTATATATAACTTACTATTGTCAGATAGTGTGGATGCATTAAGACCAGAATAGTTTCCATTCATTTACGTTTCTTTCTGATCCACTGCAATTGAATTTTTTCTATTTCTAATTTTGTATGTAAAGCCATCTAACAAAAAAGTAAATTTACTTGTACATTTATTGGAAAGTATATATAAGTTGTATGAACTTAGCTGTAAAGAAATTTTAAACAATTTAAATTTATTTCTTAAATAACTTAAATTCTAACTAATAAGTAAAAAATGAAATGTATACTAATTATGTTTATATATTTATATATATAAATTCTAAAATTTTTTTTAAATTTATGGTATATTTATTGGGTTCTGGCCAATATTGTTATTATTTTCTTTTCAACAATTTGCTTCGTCTACTTTTGGTGCTGTTAGCTAACACTTCCGCTTGTCTTTGCTGTGGGTGTTCGCGAAAGTATTTTTGCATTTTATTACGATGATTTTTGGTGTCTAACGATTAAGTCATAAATTATGGACGTAAAGTACAATATCAAAAAAAATTTGACACAATAAAGTGAATAAAATAGTGATTAATAAACCACCAAAAAAATCTTCAGATACCGTACAACAGCATAGTTGTTAATAATTTGGATACACTAAAAGCTATTAGCTACTAAAAGTTATTAATATGTTTGGATAATTATATTATACATGGCGGAAATCTGCAGATTTAAGCTGTTTATGTAAATTGTCTTCAAAACAATTTCGTGACTACAAAGAAAGTAGTACAAAAATGGCACTACATTATAAATAAAACTGCACTTAGTCAAGTTAATAATCTATGCGCATTACCACTTTTATATTATTAAATAAGTTATGGTTATAAGAAATTCAATTAATTGATTTTATATTCAATTACAGAAGAAAAATTTAATTTGTTTAAGTGTAATTTTACATAATATTCATTTAAGTATGGAAATTTATTGCTGCAAGGACCACCTAATTTTTTATTTTTTTTATAATTTCTTTATGACTTCTACTCCCTTTCTTTCTGCTGGTAATTATTCAATTATTAATGCATTAGTAGTTTTTAAACAAAGTCTTCTCACAATGTTAATGTCCTTAAATGCCTTTTTAATTATTGCATTTATTTATGTGCTCTGGTTTGGTAACTTTTTCGGGCAAACAGCACAAGCACCACAAAAATAAAAATTTTCTCTTCTATTTGTTAAATTTTGGTTTTTACTTAACAAGTTTGTATATATAAAAAAAAATTTATGAAAGTTCAGAAAATCATTAATTAAATTTTTTAAAATTATTTAACAAAGTTTACTGTATTCAAATCATTGGTTAACTTTCCATTGTACTTTTGCCAATAAAATTTCTTCCATTTCACTTGATTTTTGTGGCTTGTTCACAAACACTTTGTGGTTAATTATTTTTACGAAATTTAATGCAAAAATATATGAATTATTTTTTTTTTATTATTTTTTATCTATTTATTTATTTATTTTTCAAAAAATGGAGAATATAAAAACTGAAGACTAAAAAAATACTTATACATACTATAAATATTTTATTGGACAAAAATAAAAATAATTTATTTTGACCCATGCTTTTAAATAGCTATGGAATAAATCAAAAATATTTAATATTTTGATTTTACTTTGTATAGTAACGTAAAAAAATTTTTGTTGTTGTAGTTCACTACCTTTCGAAACCTCTCTAGTAACGTAAAAAGTATATAATATTATCAATAGAAGAACATAGTCTACGAAAGCAATATATGTATTTCAATGTTTTCCTAACTTTTGTATGTCTCTATCTAAAACTATTTATTTTTGGTTTAAATTTTGGTAGCAGTTTTTTTATTGACTTTAAAGGTTTTTCTCTAGGTTTTTTTGTTAGGTTTACAAATAGGCTATAGACGCTGGGAGCTAAATACAAAGAACAGAACATGCAATTATTATGATCGTTTTCTAATCTGGTTTAATATTTTCACAAAAATGACATTATTTATTATTATTCTAATAAGATCAAGGATAAGACTAAAGTTTAATATTCCATTTTGATTATTCTTAGAGTAATTGTTAAAAAATAGAAACCTTATCACTTAACATTTAAGTTTTTTGTCACCTTGGGCTTGAAGCCATCGTGATTTTTGATGGCTGTGCACTCTGTTAACTGCTTGCAATATTTATCAACATAAATCATGTCAAAGAAAAGTGTAGCCAAAAAAGTTTTTAGATTAAAAATTCTTAATATCACAAAAACAATTAATTTAAATAGCTTATCTTATCTATCGATAGTTTTTCGGAAAAGTTCAATAATTTCAATATTTCTGTAGAATTTATTAGTTATTTTATATGTATCAAGAACAAATTGTCTGTTCATCATTTTTTACCACGGTTATTTAAAAACGATACATACCTAAGTATTGCTCAAGTGGGCATATACAATAGGCAATATAATTAATACACAATTCTATCTATAGATTTCATATATATATAATCTTTTTCATTTTTAAAAGAACTAAGTGAAATATTATCTTCTCGGGGCAAATGATTATTCTAATCCATTTTGGTAGACGGAAGATTTAGGTACTAACTTAAAGATATTTAATGGACTTAATTAGTTTATAAAGTTCTGTGTTTATGGAGTTTATAAAAGAAAATGTATTTCAAGAAATATTGAAGATGTACCCCCTCCTTTACCAGCTTTACCAGTTACCTGTCGGAAACAAATATGATAAACCAATTTTATGTATTTGTCGAATGCAAATGTCTGGACTCATATGAAGACCTTTTTAAAAAAAGTACACATTTCTAAATATCTTGTCAAGCAGACGAAGAATAACTGATCTTCTTACGATTTCTTACATTTTTTATACTACATAACAAATAAATTAAGATTTGCACATTCTCATTTGAAGTTTATTGACAAAATATTGAAGTGAAATTATTTTTTTTCAAAACATTCCCTACATTGTATTTCTTAATGAATTTTGGAAATATGTTCTATCGTATCTTCACCTTAGGTGTTGTATTTTTAATCATTTTTAGTTTGTTTTAAGAAACATTGCGACAAATTGTTAAAATATTATTCAAAAAAAAATTATATTTTTTAAATTAATTTCTTTATTTTACTTTAAACTCTTCTACGCATATTCATCTAACTTTATGCTTATTTCTTTACCCCTTACAATATCCATAAATGCTGGTATAGCTATAGAGGCAATGACTACTACCAGTTCCAGTAAAATATATGCATTCAGGATTAACTTGATATTCCAAATCAATCTTGTCCTGTCAGTTTGTCTATCTGTATGTTGGTCGAAAAAAAAAATAGTATGTCAGTTTTTTTTGGGTGAGTTGAACAAGACTTTTGTTGAATTATTTTTAAAAAGATAACAAATTTTTCTATAGAAACATATTCCAATATTTAAGTTAGTTCTTCTTTTCAGTCAAATGTATTCAATATATTTGTTATTCCCTGCTGAACTATGATTTTAGATATTCCACTCTGCGGTAATGCTGCAGTTTGGCTTAACAGTGCATATTATATTTCCAATCGATTTTATTAAATTTAAAATGCACAAGTCAAGTCTATTGGGTAAACTTTAAATTGTTGAAGTTTTCGAATAAAACTCAATTCATGTTGGCTTTTAGTGTTATTATATTATTCAATATGAGTGTATTTATTTACATCTACAAGAAAAAGAAAAGGATAATAAGGTTTCAATAACAATTTGCAATAGTATTTCTTATATAAGCTTATTAATAAATTATACAACATATTTATATAGTCAAGAGACGAACACGTAGGAGATTTATCAAAATAATTAATAAACAATTTGTGTTTGCGGGACACCCCACTTAGATAACCAATTTGGAACAACACTTATTAAGGTTTCATTTATCGTATGTATCCCTTTCGACTACTATATTAGTTCACGTTTGATTCAATTCCCACTACATTAAGTAATCACTTATTATCCATTTTCGATTACAACAACTATGCCCTTATTATTCGTTTCCGGTTACAATAACTATTTATTTATTAATTCTTTTCGATTACTATAACTATTCATTTATTATTCAATTCTCAATACAATAAGTAATCACTTATTATTCACTTATGATTACAACAACTATTCACTTATTATTCACTTCCGCCTACAATAGGTATTTGCTTTTTATTCACTTCTGACTACAAAAGGTAATCGCTGATTATTCACTTCCGACTCTAAAAAATGATTTCTTAATAAGTAAATACTTGTTCAATCACGAACATGAGTTTTGACCTCCGACAGAATGTTCAATCATGAACATGAATTTATATATTTAATTATTATAGTTTATTATTATAAATCTATTATCACCTAAATTCTTAGAAATAGTAACATTTTTGAGCATCCGTATCTAAATTATTAAAATAAAATATATTCATAAAAACAATAGGAGAAAAATCCCTAGTCTTGGGACTTCCGTCCTTTTTTAACCTTTTTTTACAAACAATAACAAAATGTAATACAGTCCATTAAAATCATATTATTTTAACCTTGATATAAAAATTAGTCTTAAGATAATTTTGTATAAAAACACAACATTGTTTTAAATAAAATCAGTAACTAAAATATACTCAATCAATGTACTTCTACAATATAATAGTACATTTTGGTCCTTCGAGCCGGATATAGCAAAAATGCTATATCAGTGTACTACAATAATAAATCAGTACATTTTGGTCCTTCGAGCCGGATATAGCAAAAGTGCTATATCAGTGTACTTCAATAATATAAAAGTACATACTTGTTATATTGGAAAAAAACATGCACATTAGGTTTTTCCACTTATTCTGTCAATAATTGTCTTCGTTAGAAAAGTATAAGATATTGGGCCTTACATTTTTATATATGGTAATGTTAGGTTATTATGATGAATTCACTTACACTACATCGAATTTTTTATGATGCCTAAGATTTTCTGAATTAAGTAGTTTAACCTCTCTCTAAAATTCTTTAGAATGTTAATCTCTGTTATTCCTTATCTACTTTGCACATATGCTATACATATACTGTGACATTGCAAAGGAGAACTACTTTCTTAATCTATCAAAGAGCTACAAAAAAAAAAATTGAAGGAAATGCTTAATCTATGATTTTTTACACCAAAAGTAATCTGTCAGCAAACGCACCCTTAAATTTACAAATATGTATATATATATTATTATAAGTATTATAATTAAAATAGTTATATTATATTATAACTAATTATTATATTAAAATGTTTATTAAGGCATAAATTCCTATTAATCTTACAAGTTTTGTTTATACTCATCTGCATAAAGTACCTAATATATATGGTAAATAAATATATATATATACCATAACAATACACATGTGTACTGTTTGCTTACTCTACCTCGAAGATACAGCAAAATACATTGAAGCAAAAATTCCATCTCTGATTTCTTTACTGATAGTGATTTGTCATTAAATCCATTATTAACCCTACACATATGTTATATTTACGGGTATTGTTGAACTTTTTTATATTATATAAAAATATTTTATAAATTATACTCTATAATTAAATAATAAATAAACAATAAAATATAGAATAATAAATATTCCTTATTTATAAGTAAATATGTCCTTACAAATCTATGCAAGTTAAGCCTACTCTAATTTGTGCAGCGCAGTCTGTTCTTAAGGAAGAATATTATATTGTACTATATAATGAGTGTGTGAGATACCTTAAGTATACTTTAGTTTGAAACCCTTTTGAAAATGCAAAATAGTTGTTAGTAGCAATGAAAGAGAAATGATTGTATTACGGGCTTAAGTGAAATTAAAGATAATAAGATAATATTGTCCAAATACTTCAAATCAAGGTATGCTGCTTCACGGTGCAGCTCTTCATTTCTATAGTTCTATATATGATGTATTAAAAATCCATGGAAACTATGTAAGGAATTTAAATAAATATACACAATGTCATAAATTCAAGAACAGTCAAGAAAAGTATAGAAGTGCTTTAAAAACATACATATATGAGCTGTTTACTGTCGTATTAGCCTCAGGTGCAAAAAATGAATGGATCAATGTAAACAGTAACTGCTCCAAAATTCAAAAAAAAAAATTTGTTTTATTAAAATTTATTGTATTTAACTTAATTAAACAAACAATTTTTACTAGTATACAATGACCTTTATCTTGTTTTTGTACAAAATTTTTTTTTTATTTGAAAAGCAATTTATATTTGAATATCAATTTCGGAAACTTATTAAAGTGGACACGTTTTTATGTATCTCCTACTAAATATTTTTATTTTTTCTATATACCAAATATTGAATGTTTTTTTACAATTTTATAAATGCTACAAATAAATTAAATGTGCAAAATGTTTTACGTTTCCCTGATGATTACTTCAAAACATATTTTTTTATGAAAAAAATAGTTCATTTTTAAATTTCTATCAATGCTTTTATGGACATTAATACAGTAGTTATGCAGATATAGCCATATGTCGATGTGTAGCAATAAAGAAGGATTGTAGAACTTACAGTGTTACAACTGAATGTAGCTACCATTAGTCCCTCTATCTACATACGAGTTCAAATATTTATATTAAAATATTGGAATATAACATACATTAAAATATCTTTTTTTTTATAGTATTATTTTACAGCATTTTAGCGACTACAAAATAACTTCTATTTGGTCATTTCTAACGCTTTGTTTTTTGGTTGGTTTGAACAAATAAATACTGAAATATCATAATCAATTATTAACCTTTTTTATCAAAATCAAAAATCATCTTTATTCCAAATAAATAAAAAATTTGAAAAAATTATATTTATATCGGAAATCTTAGGTAAAAAGCAGTAGGATCTTGCCTAACGGGAGGCATATATTCTAATAAGTTCCATTACTATGTAAAATAGAACATCGTTAAAAGAGATTATATTAACATGCGAGTGATAGAGTAAAGGAAAACTATAGAGAAATGAAAAATCGTAAATAAATAAAAAATTGTCAGTCAAAAAAAGATGCTTTCGACTGAAGCCGATTATGAGAAATACAGAAAATATATATATTATAGAAAAAATTTTTTCCACAAAGCTCTTTTAGAAGATATTATTATAAATAATTTTTAAAATAAATAAGAATAAATTTTTTTTCTAATAAAGTAAACTCAAGTTATCATAATATTTGAAACCAAAAATGTGTTTTATTTGATATCAAATTAAAAAATATTTTAAAGTATATGAATTAAGCGGAATATATTTTTAATTGAATTTTGTTTAATAGACTGCATCTCAGTGATTAAAATTATATTTTTATATGTTAATTAACATTTATTCATGGTATACTTAATTAACTGATCCAAAGTAGCGTGCTTAACTTCTATGTTACAGCAGATATACCAACTATACCACAGCTATATAAATGCTTAACAGATTTAAGTAATCTCTGGAAGTAGTATTTGTTCCATTTTGTATCCAAACTGTTAAATAATGAATCAACACTAATCCATAAAATTTAACAATAAACATCGCGCCAATCATTATTACTGTTTTCTTTTATTGCATTTTATAATGCTTACAACTAGTCTAACTTTATAAATAAAAATGATAAAGTTATTCAAATGATGATATACAAATTATAAAAAATCTTGTTTTTAACAGTTTCAAACTTAATTTTCAGTTTTAAAGTCAATAAAGAAGTTAAAGTAAAGTTTTTACTTTATATTTAAATAAAAATGAGAGTAAAGATGTTAGTTTTGGCTTTGCCGAAGTACAGATACTCTTTGCACAAAATTTTAAATTTACATTGAGGTCCATTTATATCCAAATCTGAATCGATTAATATCATATTTATTACAAATATTTTTTTCCTTATTGAATACCGAAATTTTAAATTAAAAGCAAATGTATGAAAAAAGAAAAGTTTCCTAAGAAAAACACGTTCCTAAATCATCTGTTTATATGCAAGGTATATCTAAATCAAAGCCGATCAATCATTTTTTTTACATAGGTTGCATTCCACAAATTTAAAATTTGCCCAAGTTTCAAGAATTTTGATATAAAAAAGTTTTTCTAACAAAAACATGTACCTGAGTATAGTCCATATACTCTATAGCATATCTAAATCAGTATATCTATATCTAAATCAATATAAATAAAATATTAATCATTTAAAAATTTTGTATGATCTGTATAAAACAGTAATTGAATATATTTATCAAAATTTTAGAAAGCTTATAATCGAATGTTAAGTTATAAAATACATTCTATACTAAATTTTATTTGAACATCTTTTTTAAAAACGGAGAAAATATATATCCAATTGTTTAGTTATAAAATGCAGTTCCAACAATTCCGGTAAATCCAACAAATAATCAAGATTCACTCATAGCTCAAATAGCTCAGAAACTAAGGAACTCGTTAAAATTGAAATTTATAGATGGACAGATGGGTAAGGCTAAATGAACTCAATTTGTTTATCGAGAATATATATAATATATATTATATACGACATTTCTTTCAATGCATTACCATTTGAACAGTATAATGAAACTCCTACGTAATAATTTTAGACTGTAATCATTGTTTTATAAATTAAAAGTATTAACACTAATTGTAAGATAGTTGTAAAAAATAGTGGACGAAATAAAAACAAAAGTTTTCATTCATTCATGTATACTTTTGATTTAAAGATTAATAAAGTCTAGCCTTAAGTCTAGATATAAGCCTAATACTAGACTCAGTCGTAAGCTAGATATCGTTCCTTTTTCTTTTTCTTGATCTTTTCAAGTTTTTTTATTATTTTAATTTAGTGGTTGTGTCTTAGCACTATTTTTAGGGTTGAATTTTAATTTCCCTTAAAATGTACTTTTTTATCATAAATATGTGCAAGTATTAATATAAGCAAATATGATTTATAATAATTATACAAAAGTTGGTGTATTATTTTTTAGCTTATTGTTAAATGAAACAAATAACTAAATAGAAGCCAAGAAGAGTCTTACATTATTCTTAAATTAATTAAACAATTTTGAACTCAGTATATTTCTCTAACCTTTAATATTCATTTTCTCTCTGAATATTTGATCTTAATCTTTAAGTAAATAATATTAAAAGTTGTTTATTTATTTATTATATATATAAGCAATGCAAAATATTTATTTTAAAGATATATATTTTTAAAAATGGTTTATATCAGTTAAACCTTAAATTTTTTTAAATTTTTGTATATGTCTTTCAGTCCTTTTTTAACCACGTTTTTATTTATGTTTTTTTTAAACATAAAATTATACAATTAAAATCATTAAATTAAAATAATAAAATCAATGTATAAAATTAAATTTTATTAATTTATTAAAAGACTTAAAAAAAAGTAAAAAGTTTAAGTTGGCATAATCGAATATTTATTCACTTTTTACCTATTCTCTATTTTCTAAATCAATTCGTACCAAAACTTATCTATTCAAACTGAATGGATATATTTGCCTTAAGACTGTTTTTTTTTGATTTGTTTTGCTTTTGTCTTTCGTATCAGAAACTCTGCACAAACACATTTTTGTAGGTTTTTTTTTGTGTCCAAACGGGATTTTTTGTTTCCGCCATAACTGACTGACTTCCCCAACATCTGTGAACTTATGGTAGGACAGGAGTGAAAACAATCTGAACATGAAACTTCTTTGTTGAGATGCGCATGAAACCGGAACAGGAAAACAAATGCGTTGACAATGGAGAAAAAACAAATAGTGACGAAAGTAATAAAGCAACGCAACAACTGAACGACAGACGGAAAAAGAAAACTTCTACAAAAAAATGCCAGGAGTAAAAAAGTGTGAAAAAACTTGTCTGCAAAAATTTCACAAAAATGAGTAATTGCTCAGAGTTGGAAAAATTGAATTTTTAGTTAACGCAGTTCCAACGACAGTCGCTTCGCTTCATTTAGCAACGTCACATCCATTTTAGTTTTTCATTGTCCTTTAATTCGTAGACATGATTTGGAATATAAATAAAAACGTTGTATAAAAGACCTTAGAGATGAACAGTCCTTATTGAAGATTTTATTGCGAGACTAAATATTCAAAGAACTATAGTCTTTGCTTTCATACAATAAGAGTATTTCATACAAAAAATTATTAAAAAAATTTTTAATGCAATTTTTTTTGATAATTTTTTAGTTTAGTTAAAATTTTAAAATTTCAGTTAAATGTTTGGGAAATTATGCAAATGTTAAAAATATTAAAATTATACTTGATAAAAAAAAACATTTCACTCAACAAGAATTTGCCGACAGCGTAAAACGTTGCTTTTGACATGTGAAGTTTTTTATTTGCATAAAACCAATTTGTCTGTGGAAAAGTCTGCGATTCTGTATTTTAATGTGACGATTTTACTGTATTTATTACTGCTGTGACATCTAGACATAGTACAGTTTACTTCTATCATTTATCGTATTTATAATTCGTTACCTATGTGCATACAACTGCGAAAATAAACAAAAAAAAAAACACAGTAGAAAATAGTAAAAAATTAAGAATTTTTACTTATTTTACGTATCTCAGTTTGAGTGCTGTTAGCTGCTAGCTTGGCCTTTGTGTTTTATTTCACTAATCACAAATTTTCATTAGTTGATATTTCTGTTATATAACATATTAGAGTTGACTATTACTATCCTTAGACACGCCTTAATTTCGCAAAAATCCTAATTTCATCTTCGTTTCAGCGAAATTAAGTTGTTTTACCATACAAAATTCAGTTTTAAGTTTGAGGCCATTTGCCTCAAGCCTTAATTTCATTGAAATGAAGGCTGAAATTAAGAGACATTTCAAATGCAACTATGCGTAAGATAAATTTTAAGCAAAAGATAAAATTCAGATAACGAAAAGGTGATATTTTTTTTAAAATCATTAAAAATATAAAGATAGTGTAAGTTTTTAAATTTAAAAGAAAAAACTGTAACTGTTGTTAATTTAAAATTAAGTGAAAAACAATAATTCACATACCGTAAATCCACTAAAGCTTATTAAACCACTGGAAGCCATCCTTTATAGTTATAATAATTAACTTTTAAAATTTCTCAAATACAAATAGTATTTAGAGCATGTATTTTCGAACATTTGATTTATAAATAAACAACATATAATTTCCTTAATTTGTGACAGTATAAACACTTTCGAAATTTACTTAATTTCATTTTTACGAAATTAAGGGAATTTGATTGTTTAAACATAGTATATGATTTTAATAACTTTCTTAGCCAATTGCTACTATAAAAACAAAAGATTTTTTGATTTTTCTCTGGCAATAATTTATATTAGGTGATAGAAAATAATTACAAATATATACTTAATAAATATAGTTTTTTTTCAAACACTACTATTTACCAAATAGAAATTGCACAAAGCCAGGCTCTGAGAAGACTTTTCAAAGTTCCTTGGTACGAATGACGAATGACATCCTCAGGGACTTCAAGATTGATCCCATCAAAAAATACATAAAGGATAGAGCCCTGAAATTATTTGCGAAATCTGACAGACTTACTAAAACCGCGTATCAAATCTCAGAATGGTTACAGGCTCCTCGGGGAGATATGCAGATCTGAGGTCAATTATTGCTTAGTGTAATGAAGTGATAAACAATAATCCAGTCAAGGCGCAAAGAGGGGTTTTGTAGAAACCTCGCAGTTAATAGAGAGTAAAAGTGCTCAGGTGCACTGACTCAACTCAACTAGCCTCAAAAAATATATATATAAATATAGTTTTCAATACAGAAAATTTGTATCCCAAATATATAGACAACCGTAGCTAATTTTTATATCATCTAATATATCATTTCTTTTTATGTCTTTTATATTTCTTTATATATTTTATAAATTTGTACTTGTAAGTTTAAATTTTTTTTTCACCTATCAATTAATAAGCAGTAAGAAATAATAGCAGTGATAGCAGAACAATTAAAAATAAAAATATGATTAATTAATTCAATTATTCTACAGTTGGTTTATGATTTCGTTCTAATATAAACACAGTAAGTAAGTTTGTTAATAAAATTTTAACAGTAAATTAATTAAAATCCAGAAAAATGTGCGAATATAAAAGTCAAGTACGGCATTGGGTCAGTTGGATAAAGAGCTCTAAATCTGAGCTTCAAATTTGGAAGGGCACGAGTTCGTTCCCTGGTATTTGCAGTCTCAAAAAAAATATTTATGAATAATTAAATACAAGAAATATTTCCAAGACTGCTGATGATGGGTATTTGGCAATACTCGAAACAGCTGTAGAGTCAATCAAAAATTGAATTAATTAAAATAATATAAAATGAATTTTTGTTATTGTAGTTCACTACTGTTAGAAAAACCGCGCAATTAAAAAAAAAATAAGAGTAGCACATTATTCACATTATTTGATAGAATATAGTACATATTAAATTCAAAATTAAATAAAAAAATCTTTTATATGTTTAATAATAAATAAAATTAAATAAATGGTTACCTGAAAAGGAGCTTGAAAAATTTTGGAAAATAAATAAATTTTTAACAAATTTTTCAAAATTTATTACAACAGATTTCTGTATTTAATTTAATATGTGTAAATGATACTATAAAATTTTAAATTTTTAACTGAATATTTTTTGCTAAATCAAATAATTATTTATTTAAATAATTTTACTAAAATTTGTTTAAGTTTTATTATTTCTATTTCTATTTACACCAATATTATTCATTTAAATATTTTTTTATTTATCTATTTCTTTATATTTATACCAATATTATTCATTTAAATATTTTGGTTTAAATTTATTTAAATTTTATTATAAAAGTTGTAAACTTTATTATTTTTTTTTATTTATTAACAGATTTTCACTCAATACCATCACGTATGCCTTCAATAGGTTTTACAAAATATATTAAACTATACTCTAGGGGCATTGATAACAAATTAAATAACTATGGAGCACATTCCCTGATGCTTGGAATTTTATTTTCATTTCCGATAAATTCACATATTTTCATTTTATCAACATTTTGTGCTGTTTTTTCTAGAAAAGTTTCAGTATTTATATAAACCAATTCACCGAGGATTATTATTGGGAAAGTGGTTTTATTAAATTATCAAACCAAGCATCCTGCATCCTGTATGATATGCAAGCATTTGATTAAACAAAAACGCTTAATCGTTGATTTGTTTAAACTGAATGAATAATTTTCTATTAACTTTTAATTTATTATACAATTTTAAATAAATATTTGTCATATTTTTATTTATTTTCATAACGCTTATTTGATTTGTGTTTACATTTATTCAAAAAAATTGTATATTTCTATTTTAATTGCACTTAAATAAACTAAAAATCCAATATTTTGTATTATAGCTGCATACTAATATTATTCAAATTTTAAAAAATTTATTAAAAAAAATTCATAGCCTTTAGTAAGAAAATACAAAACATAACAAACTTTTTATATGTTATGAATAATTTTATGTCCACCTCAATAGACACATTTTAGTATGCCTCGTTAGAAAATTTTCCTATAATATTAAATATGACCATAAAATATTTATGGAATATTAAAAAATAGTAGGGGATTGTAAATAAGCACTTAAGTATGAAAATAGGAGCGTGTGTGTATTTATCGCAGCTTCAGTATTCTCATTTTATTTGCTGACTAACATCTTTTAAAAAACATTAACGCTTTTCAGTGCACAACTAAAAAATTTAACAGGAAATCTCTTCTTCGTCTTCCTACTCCATTCGACTTCTTCTGGTTTTCAAAAGATTTTTAGTCTATAAAATTTTTCTTTCCTTTCGAACGTTCTTTCTCATCGATGCTTTGTTTAGTTATTTTTATGGCATTTTTATTTGATTTATGTTATCCTCACTTTATTTTACTAAAAGCGTTCATAAACTGATTCAATGAACCCTGATACGAAGAGATTTGCTTTTCTATACATTTAACGTGATTTTTTTATTAAGCTTTGTCAAGAAAATCTTTTCATATAGTTGACATGATTGATTGATGTGAAATTATTATCATTTCCTTAAATAAAAAAAATTCTTATTAAATTAACGTCTGTGGAATGATGTTATCGTTTAAGGAAATATTGCTGCGATTGTCAGTGCTGTGATGCTTTTCAATCCTTTCGTAATTTGTTTAAATTTAAATTACTTAATCAAAATATGGAATTATGTGTTTTCTACAAAATTGTGAGTATATAATCATGTTTCTTAACCGCGTACTAAAACTTCAAAGATATAGTCTTGAAACAATAAGCTAAGTTAGAGTAATATTTTTTAAATTACACTTTATGGTCGATTCCAACCTGAAAAAAGGTCACACTGCAGTTGGAATTCTGCTTCTTTCAAGAGATGAATTGTTTAAAAAAGTCTATTCAAAGGAAACAACCGTGTTTTCTAACGTTGTATTCTAATTAAATTAAAGTTTTAGGAATGTTAAGAATACTTACCTTACTCTTAAATGAAAACCACAAACTTTTTTAAAATCCACATCCACATCACTAAATTGATGAAATGTTTTTTATGATTCTTATATTTTGATATATGTCTATAGCTAAATTCTAGAAAAATTTTAGATCTCAGTTTGGATTTCTTGAAATAGAAAGCTTTTTTAAAAATGCGCAAACAGCTATCTATCCGAACAATTAACAGATATTTCAATTTGTTAAAGGTGCTGATATATCATATAAAACTTGGGTCTATCTATTTCAAACCCATTAAGCTAGGTCTGTTGAGATGTAAGAAATTCTATAACAATAGCAAATTTGTTTAAAATATCCTTCTTTTAAGCAAATTTCAAAGTAGTTTAAAGTTTAACTACTTACTCATATACTTAATAAGATTATTATTATTATTATTGGCAAAGAAGGCATAGTGCACTGCGACATAAAAGATCTATTGTGCTCCTTAGTCAGATTAATGTATTTTTCTAAGTCCGATTTCTTTAATGAAAGACATTATAGAGCATATCTTTCCTAGCCTTGGAACATTATGATACATGCAATACTCTTCTAGGTGTTTCTTCCGCTTGTGCATCAGTGTCAGGCACTTCCCAAGCACACAGTATACAGTTTCTCCCTCTTCTCTAAAATATCTGCAGTCTGAGTTGGATTGAATTCCTAACTTCGATAGGTGATTATTCAATCTACAGTATCCGGCCAATAATTCCGCAACAATTCTTAGGTTATTTTTTGATTGTGCTATGTAATCCTTGAAGCAATTTTGGTTCGTAAGTCCCTAAAAGCATTTTAGATTGTGATAGTCTTGATAGCCTTTCGCAATAGAGTTTTCTTTCTTTTTTCTCTACACCGTTCATAACAATGGATAGAGTATCATTCTTGGAACCGCGCCTCTGAATAATAATAATATCTGAATAAGAAGAATATCTGAATAAGATTTTAACATAATAAATAATTGTAAAAATCAGTTACTAATAAAATGTCCAACTCATCCAAAATGACAATGACACAGTATTTCGTTTTACTGAACAGCAATTAAAAATCTTTTTATGAATTAATTTTTCCGCTCATTTAGTTCATTCTCGAAATCCAATTTTTAAATGTTGTGCCTTTTATTTAAGGGAAAATTTAATAACATAATAATGTTTTAAAGTGTAAGTACACATTCAAACAAACAATTATTGTAGTAATTGTTTTCACTCTTCTCATTCAAGTCCCAGCTTCCAATAATCCGAAGTGCAAAATTGCACAAAGTAACTTTGTTTCTTTCACTGCACGCGCAATTATCTTCTTTGCGTCGACTGTGAACGTCAACTTAATTTGCAACATCATTACCAGAAGTACTCGCATAAGCAGGAACAGCAACGTCATCAACTCCTGTAATAGCATCGAAAGTGTTACAAAAGGATGTGACTGAACACTTGAATAATTTTTATTAATTTTTTTTTACAAATCTGCGATTATCACAAGAATTAAGTGCTCTGTAAAAAACTTATTATTCCTTCTCTTCGCCGCTTGACTGATTGATAAAAATTTAATTCAATTAAATTTTTATTTGTTAACTTAAATAAATTTTTAAATAAATTTTTTTATAAGAACTAATTGATCAATTTTGTATAATGAACAACTTTTTAAAATAGTTTAAAAAATATTTTATTGATTGTCGATATTGTTTAGAACCAATTTTAAAAGTCAGGTATTATATATCTTGATTTATTATCCAGAAAAATATATAAATATAATTATGTCATTAAAACAATAGAAATAACTTAATAACTTAACATAATTATTATTAAGTTAATGGTTTTTTCTTTAATCAATAATAACACATCTCATGTCCTTTTAGGTCTTTTCCTGTTGAAAAAAAATTAAAATAATCTTATTTACACTCCTGCGTATTAATAGACTGGACGCTTCTCCAGTTTAGTACTCCATCGCATTTCATTTATTTCTACAATATCTCTATTAACATTGGCATATTTTGTTAGATCTTCTTTAACTGTATGTCTGTCCCGCATACCAATCCACTGCATTTTAATTTTTCCTAGAGCATCAATTAAATTAAATTATTACTTTACTCAATTAAATAATTATTTACTTATAATAGATCTGAGTTTTCTTGGGTCGCGTCCAATAGCTTTCGCCAGCCAGCCCGTTCAGTAGCTTGTTGTCGCCAGTGGGTAGTGCCGAGCACCCTCAAATCGGTGGTTATCTGGTTCTTCCACTATAGATGCAGGCGTTTACTATGGCGTGTCCATCTGTATTTACTGAATCATATATCTTCCTGGCCGATGCACTTTATTTCATTTGCACGACATGACCAAGCCAACGAATAACATTCAATAATCATTCAATTAAATTTACTGTCAACTGCACGTTTCTCCTGTTCAATATTCAATAGCATTTCACTTAGCCCTACAACATCAATATCTTATTTCAAATAACATTTTTAGATCTTTCTTAACTTCACCTCCTCTTATATAGTATTACATCTCATGTTACTTATTCCTATAAGATCAATATTTAACTTTACATAATTTTTTAGGTC
>NC_051846.1:150344034-150348842 GCF_002237135.1 Teleopsis dalmanni | reverse complement strand
TTGAGTGAAAAAATTTAGGTTGAGATTTTTTATTTTATTTCATTTCATTTTATTAGTGAAAGTCTTTTTCTTTTTTTTTTGTATTTTTTTTTTGGTTTAATTTTGCACCTTTGAGCTAGAAGGGCAAAAAAGTTGCATAATTATTTGAATCACGTAGAGCTGCAGCTTTATTTATTTTTCGTTTGATTAAGTTAAAATTGTATGTTGCAAAAACGGAAAATGTTTTACTTTATAAAACAAAGGTTAAAAATTTAGGTTAAAAGCTTTAAAAATACGGCGGAAAGAATGCAAATAATGAAAAATGTACTTTCGCGGTTTACCAAAGCGCAGAAACTATAATAAAGTGTTCATTTACAACAATAAAATTTCAGTTCTTTATTTGGTGCATAAAATAATCTTTATAAATAATTATAGTTGAAAAGCAAGAAGCGTAAAATATAAATGATTTGAGTACTTTTACCTAAAAATTTGCATTTAATAGTTGTCTGCGTAAGTAAGTAATTATATTTATTTACTCTTAACACCCAACCCAACATAATAAATGTTAATCATACGCACTGTAGTACGCGTTTCACACTTCACAATAGCAAGTGTCTACCTCAGTGCAAATAACAGTCACAAGAGCAGTCTCTGCAAAATTAGAAGTGTTTAATTGTTCTAATCACGTTATTGTAACAGCCACAAATAATGCCAAAATCCCAAATTAGATAATTACGTAAATTAATTTCAATAAAACAGGCACCAAAGCATTTTCTTTTCTACATAATTTACTACACAACAACGCCACTTTTGTCGCTTCTGTCGTTTCTGTCGTTTCTGTCGTTTCTGTCTTTACTGACATTGCTCTTCAGAATACGCAAAGCTACTCGCAATGAGTTACTTTGGCCAAAGTACGATTCCCTGAACTGGGTTGCATCCTTCATAAAATAATCAACCACAAACGCAGCACGCAAACAACTGATTCGTATGATTAAAGTGTCTCCATTGAATAACAAAGCACCGAGCACATGTTTCCTCTACAGGAGGTATGAGTTCAAATAGGTACTCTGTCATATGCCATTGATGTTGGCATTGCTCTTGTTACTGCTGCTGGAGCTGGAGCTGTTGCTATTGCTGGTACTGGTACTGGTAGTCGTGCTATCACTGCTACTGGTAGTTGTATCTTGACTATTGTTTGTATCCTTACAATTCAAGTGAATTCACTGAAAATTTCATATTTGTTGATAAATTCAGTAAATGCCAAACTCTGGCATCAAAAGAGCGAATGTCTATGCCATTGTTATTTATAAATAACTCAAGTAAACTAATTTACAACTGTTTAATGGAGCAAAGTCGAATACAGTTTTTATTTTTATATTTTCCACAACTTATAAGATTAAATTTAAAATAATGAAAATAATGAAAATGAAAATTATATAAATGTACACACAAATGTTTTTTTTTTGTTTAAAAAAAAACTTATTTTCAAATAGTAACATAAAGTCCATAGTACATAAAAGTATATATAAAGACAATAAAAATAACAAAGCATTTAATACAATATAATAAAAATAGCTTGAAAATATTTAGAAGAATTTATACAAAATCCTTGTTCAGAACTTTTCCTTGCTTACCCTCACCGTCACCGTCACCCTCACCATCACCCATATAAATTTATATGTAGTATTTTTGTGATGAAAATTGTGTATAATAAAAAAAATTTATAATGAAATAAAATTTGCGCAATCAGTGTTGCATAACTATGAATATCCTTAACTTTGTAGCAAATCTCTTTGTTAACAGTTTTTTGGACAAGCTCAACAATCTGGGAAAGAAGATAAATTTATATCTATCTTAAAGAAGATTTTCTTCAAAACTTTTTTAATTCCAAAATGTGCACCATTTTAACATGATAAGCTTATTTCTATTTATCTATGTACAATATTTATTAATTATATTTAAATTCAATTTAGATAACCGAAGAAAATTATTTAACATTGCATTAATAATATCATTTAGATCTATTTATCTTTATAGTTATTAATTATATTAAATTTTCAATTTAGTCAACCAAAGAGAATCATTTTTCAACATTGCATTAATAATATCATTTAGATCTATTTATCTTTATAGTTATTAATTATATTAGAATTCAATTTTATTAATAAAAAAGAAATCACTATTTAACATCATTAAATATTTATCTATGTATTTATTAGATTAAAACTCAATTTAGTTTATCAGTGCATTTATAACATCATTAATTTGCATGCATAATATTAAAAAATATTACTATATCTTTAGTTCAGACTTATACAGAGATTTATAGATTTTATTGGATGTTTTAACTAAAAACTGAATAAATGCTTAATTCTGATAAATCATTGAAAGAACATGTCATTCATTGTTCATGCAGAATTACCATCTTTTTGCCAACTTAAGTTCTTTCTCCTTCATTATTCTCAAATCAATCTTCGAATATAATTTTAATTTAAATTCTTTTTAACGAAAAATTGTTTTACTTTGCTAACTTCAACTTTTGAAAGTTATTTTGTGATACCTTTGGATGCAAGATATTTTTAACTAAAAGATATGAACTTAAAACGAGTCTGGAAATCGTAAACATTCTGTGTAAAGGATGGGGTTCCATTTTCAATATTAATTTAAATATCATGTTTTAAGAAAAACACTATATCTTAAAATATCACTAGTTTACATAAACAAAAAGCAAATTTATGTACATTCAATAACATTGTATTTTTTCTGTGCATTTTGACCCACTAAATTTAAAATTCATATAAAAATTTTTTTATTATTTTGAAAATAGGTTTTCAAGATATGAGGCTAAATTTTTTTTCACACTCGACTAACAAACATCTTTCTGGGTTCGATGTTTCGTACTATATTTTCCAAACAATTTAATAGTTTAAAAATTCTAGATATTTGTATAGCAGAAAGTAAAATTTTGTGGTCGAAAATATGAACCGAAAAGTCACTTTATCCTGTTGCAATAATTGAATACCTAGAATTCTGTCCGATTTCTTATTATTTGCATATTGAAAAAAAACCAGTAAACTAAACTGTAAACTAATGTAATCTTTAAACTATAGATCCGGTATATATAGAACGACTCTTAAATTCATGCTAACAAAAATACTATGCATATTGTACAAGAACTGAATTACTAATTCCGATTCTCATAATCCTGTAATGAAAAACCTAATGAGAGTCTCTTAAAAACTAAAAAGACTGCTAAGAAAAATTTTAGTGTAATAAACTGACAAAGAAATAATTTTAATTTATAGCAAACAACTATTGATATTTATGCAGATCTTAAAGTAGTAAATCTTAAAGTAAATTTAATAAAAAAAGAGTTTTCGATTACATCAACCCTTTTTTGTACTGATCATTTGTGAAGGATTAAGATGCTCAATAATTAGGTTTTACAGAAATAAATTTTATAAATCAGAAGATGTGTTTACGACAACTAATATCTGAGCTGTCAAAATGAATGAGAACTATATTCAAATCTAAGCTTATAATGGGTTTAAATTTCAATAAAGATTTGTATATAACTAGGAATATAGATGATACGGTCACACACACCGTACACGCCATACTCTGCTGGAACCCACAAGGCAGAAGAACACAAGGATGCCCACGGATCACTTGGCGTAGAACTTGGAAGAATCGCCAAGTACTATAAGATCACTGATGATGAGTACTTGGCAATACTTGAAACAGCGTTGTATGGTCAGTCAAACTTCAACAAATTGATTAAAATTTTTGTTGTTGTCTTTTCTTTTCTATTCGAACCCTTTTAACTCTTAAAAAAAAGTTAATTTTTAAACAAATATCTAGAAACAGAATATAAATTTTAAATTTATATTATTTTCGGTATTTTATTGAAGAATTAAAATTGAAAAATAAATAACTATAAACAAAAAGAGTTATTTATTTATTTATGATCATTTATTCATATTCTATATTAAATATTTTCTTAATGTATGGAAAAGTAGTAGCTATATTAATGATTAAATTGGTCCGTTTTATTACAAATATATTAATTGCTAGGTGCTTCTAGGTATTAGACTAAACAAATATATTTTAATCTATTGTTTTTTTTACCTATTGATCTAGCATTCGGTTTTTTTTATTAAAAAAATATTAATTTTTAGGTATTTGTAGGTATTAGACATATATATATATATATATATTCTTACGAAAATATTTGTTAATGTAAATGCTTACAGTGTTTTACTATATTCGGTCTATTTTATTACAAAAATATTAATTTTTAGGTATTTGTAGGTATTAGACACAAGAGATATATTCTTACGAAAATATTTGTTAATGTAAATGCTTACAGGGTTTTACTACATTGGGTATATTTTATTACAAAATATTAATTTTTAGGTATTTCTAGGTATTAGACAAAAAAATTATTAAGTTTTTTATGATTATTTATTCGTATTCTACATAAATTTTTTCTAAATACATAGAAAAGTAAATGCTTACAGGGTTTTACTACATTATTCATAATAAAAGCGGACCATAGATCCAACCTTGATTTGGTAATAAAATGAATATTTTTACAGTTTCTTTTTATATAATAACAATTAAACTATTTTTAAAAATCTTTTAATTACCTTATTAAGTATTTATGAAAGTTATTTTGAGTAAAATTGGTTTGCACTTTAAAGATGTTTAATATTGTAAATACCTCATAAGTCACTGCAGATGCATGGAGCACAAACAGTATGCAATCTAACTTCAGTACAGGGATGTATAAATAAGCTACTTATTTTGTATTAGCATACGCACTGGAA
>NC_051846.1:150334014-150344014 GCF_002237135.1 Teleopsis dalmanni | reverse complement strand
ATTGGACTCATTTTAAAGGAAGAAGTTAATAATTCACTTAAAAAATGTAAGAATACGAATATGTAGTGTTCAGTTGAATGATTTGTAGCGAATGATGTTGGAATGTAATATGTGTCCAGCTTTTACTCTAACTTTTGAAACAACTTATAAGACAGGTAACTACAGATCTGTGTACAGATCTGTTAGTAAACAACGGTTGTAAACAAAACAGATGTCCTTTTCAGGTAAATATTAAATTGTTATTTATTTATTTCTCTATAAGAGCACATAATAATTTTAGAAATCTTGGCATGGATGTTATTGTATTTAATAGGTAAAAAAATAGGTATTTATTTGATAAGAACCGATGAAGAAAATTTCAAAACAAATAATTTCAATATTTAATAATATTATAGTTAATATTTATAAAATATTATATTTTATATTATAACATTAAAAATTATTTTATAAGCAAAAAAGCTTATTCAAATTCATAAATATAAATTTATTTTATATCTGCATATCTGCATTTTAAATCTGTATCTTTTAAAGAGGCTGAGATATTATAATTTTAAAGGTCAATAGCGATATTCGATATTCTTAAAAAAAAATTTCAAAGTAATTTGCCGGAAACGTGATTATTTAATATATTTTAAATATAATTTATATTATTAAGGAAGGACGCTTATAAAAAATTCAGCCAAATGAGAGATGTTTATAGAACTAAAAATTTCTAAATGCTTTCATGAATATAACGCTTAAATATTGATTTAGAAAGATTTTAATAAAAACTTTAATACAGTTTAAATTGAATGAAATCTATATTGAGTATATTGAATATTTTTATTATTTTTATACGATGGCTTGCGCATGACTGCATGAAACTAAACGCCAAATTCCGCTGAGATATTTTTTAATTTTTAGTTTCACATTATTAATTAAAATACTGAATAAAAGTTAATATGAAGAACTTTATTCAAGGCGAATGTAACGTTTTGTTTTTAAGAAGATTTTGTATTTAAGCTGTAGATTGAATAAGATAAGATGTTTAAAAAATCAAAATGTCTTCAATATTTGAAATTCACTATGCTTTGGCTGAAAACATAGTGGAATTATATATGTTATGTATATCCTAACGTAAAGTATGTGTAAAAACACAATTTTTATTATCATTATCCATTTTAAGTAGGTTTGATACTAACATAATATTATAATTTTGTAAACGATGGCGTAAACATATTTGTTTACGCCAGTTTTTTGAAAACAATATTTAATATTATTTCAAGAATAAATAATAATAATCGGTTCCTTAATTATTATTTGAAATGACATGCCGGTATTTAATAAATTAAATATGAAGATAAAGTAAATATAAAAATTTTTTACAGATTTGCTAGCTTATGATGTGAAAAAATGGAAAAACAAAAATATTTATACTTTTACTATAATTATAATTTTTATTTATAAAAAAATTTTGTTGAAAGCAGAATTTACAATTTTACAATAGAATTATTATATAATTTCAAAATATAACATTTAATACAAATTTAATTTTACATATAGTCTATGGTAATTACATTTGATTCAAATATTTGTCATTTAATAAGTTTCCTTTTCAATAGTACAATTGTTTGCGCTCCTTACGGTTGCTGTTAGAGTCATTAACTCGTTTTCCTTGTACCAAACAATGTAGCAACGGTGACGAAGAATTAACCCTTTTAAGATTCAAACTTGATTTCTGAACTCCATTGGCACCCAAATTTAAAAGAGTTCCAGAGAATTTTGTAGTAAAATGAGAAGTAAGTGAGTGATTGACTTTCTGGGATGGCATCTGTAACGATTTCACATTATCGATAGTCTCAGTTATTTCTTCTTTTTTCGAAACATATTGTGCTGTTGTCAAATCGATCGGTTTGACTTTTGATTTATTCAATTCACGCCTGCGGTTATTCCGTCTATATGATCTAGTTCTTGAAATTGATGAGGTATAACGATTTAGAGTAGCTTCCGATTTATCTGTTACAGAGTCGGCAAAATGCACTCTACGTGTAGGCCTCGGTTTAGTTTCAGTAGAAAGTTTAGATGTGGCTGATGATTCTTTGTATTGAGTCTTCAAAATTGATTTTAAAACTTTAGTTTTTGATTCTTTGATCTGAAGATTCTTGTTCGAAGTTGTAGTTGTAGTTGTTGGTTCATCTTTAGGATAAGTTTTTGCTGTTGTTAAATCGATTGGTACTTCAGTAGTTTCATATGAAGATTGATATCTAGGGGTGTCAGGTCTAAATAAAGTAGACCTCGAAATTGGTGGTGTATTAAAATGTAGAACAGCTTTTGAGTTGTTTGTTGAGGGATCCGCAATATGCACTCTTGACGCAATATTGGGTTCACCTTTAATAGTATGTATTTTGATAATTGGCCTTGTAATTGGCAATATTTGTTTTAAAGTTGATATTGTGGTTTTGTTCCTTAAAGTTGGTGTTGGTATTTTCGAAACAATTGAAATTTCTTTTTTATCAGCCGATCTTATTTGACATCTTGAGCTGGTTGTTGGAGTTTCTTTTAGTGGATCAATTTTTTCAGGTAAATCTGTTTGTGTTGTTGTAATTTCCTTCGGAGTATCTTTTACTGTAATGTTATTAACTGTAGTTTCCAGTTCAGCTTCCTTCAGTTTAGTTTTTATATTAGTTAATACATATTGAAAGAATTCGACGAAAATGATGAATAAGCCGTAAATACTGAGACGATATTTCAAAAATGTTCGTTGATTTCCAATTGGACTCATTTTAAAGGAAGAAGTTAATAAATGTAAGATTAAAAAATGTAAGAATACGAATATGTAGTGTTCAGTTGAATGATTTGTAGCGAATGATGTTGGAATGTAATATGTGTCCAGCTTTTATACTCTAACTTTTGAAACAACTTATAAGACAGGTAACTACAGATCTGTTAGTAAACAACGGTTGTAAACAAAACAGATGTCCTTTTCAGGTAAATATTAAATTGTTATTTATTTATTTCTCTATAAGAGCACATAATGATTTTAAAAATCTTGGCATGGATGTTATTGTATTTAATAGGTAAAAAAGTAGGTATTTATTTGATAAGAAACGATGAAGAAAATTTCAAAACAAATAATTTCAATATTTAATAATATTAGTTAATATTTATAAAATATTATATTTTATATTATAACATTAAAAATTATTTTATAAGCAAAGAAGCTTATTCAAATTCATAAATATAAATTTATTTTATATCTGCATATCTGCATTTTAAATCTGTATCTTTTAAAGAGGCTGAGATATTATAATTTTAAAGGTCAATAGCGATATTCGATATTCTTAAAAAAAAATTTCAAAGTAATTTGCCGGAAACGTGATTATTTAATATATTTTAAATATATTTTATATTATTAAGGAAGGACGCTTATAAAAAATTCAGCCAAATGAGAGATGTTTATAGAACTAAAAATTTCTAAATGCTTTCATGAATATAACGCTTAAATATTGATTTAGAAAGATTTTAATAAAAACTTTAATACAGTTTAAATTGAATGAAATCTATATTGAGCATATTGAATATTTTTATTATTTTTATACGATGGCTTGCGCATGACTGCATGAAACTAAACGCCAAATTCCGCTGAGATATTTTTTAATTTTTAGTTTCACATTATTAATTAAAATACTGAATAAAAGTTAATATGAAGAACTTTATTCAAGGCGAATGTAACGTTTTGTTTTTAAGAAGATTTTGTATTTAAGCTGTAGATTGAATAAGATAAGATGTTTAAAAAATCAAAATGTCTTCAATATTTGAAATTCACTATGCTTTGGCTGAAAACATAGTGGAATTATATATGTTATGTATATCCTAACATAAAGTATGTGTAAAAACACAATTTTTATTATCATTATCCATTTAGTAGGTTTGATACTAACATAATATTATAATTTTGTAAACGATGGCGTAAACATATTTGTTTACGCCAGTTTTTTGAAAACAATATTTAATATTATTTCAAGAATAAATAATAATAATCGGTTCCTTAATTATTATTTGAAATGACATGCCGGTATTTAATAAATTAAATATGAAGATAAAAAATTATAAAAAAATAAAAAATTTTTACAGATTTGCTAGCTTATGATGTGAAAAAATGGAAAAACAAAAATATTTATACTTTTACTATAATTATAATTTTTATTTATAAAAAATTTTGTTGAAAGTAGAATTTACAATTTTACAATAGAATTATTATATAATTTCAAAATATAACATTTAATACAAATTTAATTTTACATATAGTCTATGGTAATTACTTTTGATTCAAATATTTGTCATTTAATAAGTTTCCTTTTCAATAGTACAATTGTTTGCGCTCCTTACGGTTGCTGTTAGAGTCATTAACTCGTTTTCCTTGTACCAAACAATGTAGCAACGGTGACGAAGAATTAACCCTTTTAAGATTCAAACTTGATTTCTGAACTCCATTGGCACCCAAATTTAAAAGAGTTCCAGAGAATTTTGTAGTAAAATGAGAAGTAAGTGAGTGATTGACTTTCTGGGATGGCATCTGTAACGATTTCACATTATCGATAGTCTCAGTTATTTCTTCTTTTTTCGAAACATATTGTGCTGTTGTCAAATCGATCGGTTTGACTTTTGATTTATTCAATTCATGCCTGCGGTTATTCCGTCTATATGATCTAGTTCTTGAAATTGATGAGGTATAACGATTTAGAGTAGCTTCCGATTTATCTGTTACAGAGTCGGCAAAATGCACTCTACGTGTAGGCCTCGGTTTAGTTTCAGTAGAAAGTTTAGATGTGGCTGATGATTCTTTGTATTGAGTCTTCAAAATTGATTTTAAAACTTTAGTTTTTGATTCTTTGATCTGAAGATTCTTGTTCGAAGTTGTAGTTGTAGTTGTTGGTTCATCTTTAGGATAAGTTTTTGCTGTTGTTAAATCGATTGGTACTTCAGTAGTTTCATATGAAGATTGATATCTAGGGGTGTCAGGTCTAAATAAAGTAGACCTCGAAATTGGTGGTGTATTAAAATGTAGAACAGCTTTTGAGTTGTTTGTTGAGGGATCCGCAATATGCACTCTTGACGCAATATTGGGTTCACCTTTAATAGTATGTATTTTGATAATTGGCCTTGTAATTGGCAATATTTGTTTTAAAGTTGATATTGTGGTTTTGTTCCTTAAAGTTGGTGTTGGTATTTTCGAAACAATTGAAATTTCTTTTTTATCAGCCGATCTTATTTGACATCTTGAGCTGGTTGTTGGAGTTTCTTTTAGTGGATCAATTTTTTCAGGTAAATCTGTTTGTGTTGTTGTAATTTCCTTCGGAGTATCTTTTACTGTAATGTTATTAACTGTAGTTTCCAGTTCAGCTTCCTTCAGTTTAGTTTTTATATTAGTTAATACATATTGAAAGAATTCGACGAAAATGATGAATAAGCCGTAAATGCTGAGACGATATTTCA
The DNA here is from genome assembly GCF_002237135.1 of Teleopsis dalmanni. Classification (NCBI taxonomy): domain Eukaryota; kingdom Metazoa; phylum Arthropoda; class Insecta; order Diptera; family Diopsidae; genus Teleopsis; species Teleopsis dalmanni. Next base: position 150,338,539 of record NC_051846.1, on the reverse strand, counting down.
AAAATGTTCGTTGATTTCCAATTGGACTCATTTTAAAGGAAGAAGTTAATAATTCACTTAAAAAATGTAAGAATACGAATATGTAGTGTTCAGTTGAATGATTTGTAGCGAATGATGTTGGAATGTAATATGTGTCCAGCTTTTATACTCTAACTTTTGAAACAACTTATAAGACAGGTAACTACAGATCTGTGTACAGATCTGTTAGTAAACAACGGTTGTAAACAAAACAGATGTCCTTTTCAGGTAAATATTAAATTGTTATTTATTTATTTCTCTATAAGAGCACATAATAATTTTAGAAATCTTGGCATGGATGTTATTGTATTTAATAGGTAAAAAAATAGGTATTTATTTGATAAAAACCGATGAAGAAAATTTCAAAACAAATAATTTCAATATTTAATAATATTATAGTTAATATTTATAAAATATTATATTTTATATTATAACATTAAAAATTATTTTATAAGCAAAGAAGCTTATTCAAATTCATAAATATAAATTTATTTTATATCTGCATATCTGCATTTTAAATCTGTATCTTTTAAAGAGGCTGAGATATTATAATTTTAAAGGTCAATAGCGATATTCGATATTCTTAAAAAAAAATTTCAAAGTAATTTGCCGGAAACGTGATTATTTAATATATTTTAAATATAATTTATATTATTAAGGAAGGACGCTTATAAAAAATTCAGCCAAATGAGAGATGTTTATAGAACTAAAAATTTCTAAATGCTTTCATGAATATAACGCTTAAATATTGATTTAGAAAGATTTTAATAAAAACTTTAATACAGTTTAAATTGAATGAAATCTATATTGAGTATATTGAATATTTTTATTATTTTTATACGATGGCTTGCGCATGACTGCATGAAACTAAACGCCAAATTCCGATGAGATATTTTTTAATTTTTAGTTTCACATTATTAATTAAAATACTGAATAAAAGTTAATATGATTTATTCAAGGCGAATGTAACGTTTTGTTTTTAAGAAGATTTTGTATTTAAGCTGTAGATTGAATAAGATAAGATGTTTAAAAAATCAAAATGTCTTCAATATTTGAAATTCACTATGCTTTGGCTGAAAACATAGTGGAATTATATATGTTATGTATATCCTAACATAAAGTATGTGTAAAAACACAATTTTTATTATCATTATCCATTTAGTAGGTTTGATACTAACATAATATTATAATTTTGTAAACGATGGCGTAAACATATTTGTTTACGCCAGTTTTTTGAAAACAATATTTAATATTATTTCAAGAATAAATAATAATAATCGGTTCCTTAATTATTATTTGAAATGACATGCCGGTATTTAATAAATTAAATATGAAGATAAAGTAAATATAAAAATTTTTTACAGATTTGCTAGCTTATGATGTGAAAAAATGGAAAAACAAAAATATTTATACTTTTACTATAATTATAATTTTTATTTATAAAAAATTTTGTTGAAAGTAGAATTTACAATTTTACAATAGAATTATTATATAATTTCAAAATATAACATTTAATACAAATTTAATTTTACATATAGTCTATGGTAATTACATTTGATTCAAATATTTGTCATTTAATAAGTTTCCTTTTCAATAGTACAATTGTTTGCGCTCCTTACGGTTGCTGTTAGAGTCATTAACTCGTTTTCCTTGTACCAAACAATGTAGCAACGGTGACGAAGAATTAACCCTTTTAAGATTCAAACTTGATTTCTGAACTCCATTGGCACCCAAATTTAAAAGAGTTCCAGAGAATTTTGTAGTAAAATGAGAAGTAAGTGAGTGATTGACTTTCTGGGATGGCATCTGTAACGATTTCACATTATCGATAGTCTCAGTTATTTCTTCTTTTTTTGAAACACATTGTGCTGTTGTCAAATCGATCGGTTTGACTTTTGATTTATTCAATTCATGCCTGCGGTTATTCCGTCTATATGATCTAGTTCTTGAAATTGATGAGGTATAACGATTTAGAGTAGCTTCCGATTTATCTGTTACAGAGTCGGCAAAATGCACTCTACGTGTAGGCCTCGGTTTAGTTTCAGTAGAAAGTTTAGATGTGGCTGATGATTTTTTGTATTGAGTCTTCAAAATTGATTTTAAAACTTTAGTTTTTGATTCTTTGATCTGAAGATTCTTGTTCGAAGTTGTAGTTGTAGTTGTTGGTTCATCTTTAGGATAAGTTTTTGCTGTTGTTAAATCGATTGGTACTTCAGTAGTTTCATATGAAGATTGATATCTAGGGGTGTCAGGTCTAAATAAAGTAGACCTCGAAATTGGTGGTGTATTAAAATGTAGAACAGCTTTTGAGTTGTTTGTTGAGGGATCCGCAATATGCACTCTTGACGCAATATTGGGTTCACCTTTAATAGTATGTATTTTGATAATTGGCCTTGTAATTGGCAATATTTGTTTTAAAGTTGATATTGTGGTTTTGTTCCTTAAAGTTGGTGTTGGTATTTTCGAAACAATTGAAATTTCTTTTTTATCAGCCGATCTTATTTGACATCTTGAGCTGGTTGTTGGAGTTTCTTTTAGTGGATCAATTTTTTCAGGTAAATCTGTTTGTGTTGTTGTAATTTCCTTCGGAGTATCTTTTACTGTAATGTTATTAACTGTAGTTTCCAGTTCAGCTTCCTTCAGTTTAGTTTTTATATTAGTTAATACATATTGAAAGAATTCGACGAAAATGATGAATAAGCCGTAAATGCTGAGACGATATTTCAAAAATGTTCGTTGATTTCCAATTGGACTCATTTTAAAGGAAGAAGTTAATAATTCACTTAAAAAATGTAAGAATACGAATATGTAGTGTTCAGTTGAATGATTTGTAGCGAATGATGTTGGAATGTAATATGTGTCCAGCTTTTATACTCTAACTTTTGAAACAACTTATAAGACAGGTAACTACAGATCTGTGTACAGATCTGTTAGTAAACAACGGTTGTAAACAAAACAGATGTCCTTTTCAGGTAAATATTAAATTGTTATTTATTTATTTCTCTATAAGAGCACATAATGATTTTAGAAATCTTGGCATGGATGTTATTGTATTTAATAGGTAAAAAAGTAGGTATTTATTTGATAAGAACCGATGAAGAAAATTTCAAAACAAATAATTTCAATATTTAATAATATTATAGTTAATATTTATAAAATATTATATTTTATATTATAACATTAAAAATTATTTTATAAGCAAAGAAGCTTATTCAAATTCATAAATATAAATTTATTTTATATCTGCATATCTGCATTTTAAATCTGTATCTTTTAAAGAGGCTGAGATATTATAATTTTAAAGGTCAATAGCGATATTCGATATTCTTAAAAAAAAATTTCAAAGTAATTTGCCGGAAACGTGATTATTTAATATATTTTAAATATATTTTATATTATTAAGGAAGGACGCTTATAAAAAATTCAGCCAAATGAGAGATGTTTATAGAACTAAAAATTTCTAAATGCTTTCATGAATATAACGCTTAAATATTGATTTAGAAAGATTTTAATAAAAACTTTAATACAGTTTAAATTGAATGAAATCTATATTGAGTATATTGAATATTTTTATTATTTTTATACGATGGCTTGCGCATGACTGCATGAAACTAAACGCCAAATTCCGCTGAGATATTTTTTAATTTTTAGTTTCACATTATTAATTAAAATACTGAATAAAAGTTAATATGAAGAACTTTATTCAAGGCGAATGTAACGTTTTGTTTTTAAGAAGATTTTGTATTTAAGCTGTAGATTGAATAAGATAAGATGTTTAAAAAATCAAAATGTCTTCAATATTTGAAATTCACTATGCTTTGGCTGAAAACATAGTGGAATTATATATGTTATGTATATCCTAACATAAAGTATGTGTAAAAACACAATTTTTATTATCATTATCCATTTTAAGTAGGTTTGATACTAACATAATATTATAATTTTGTAAACGATGGCGTAAACATATTTGTTTACGCCAGTTTTTTGAAAACAATATTTAATATTATTTCAAGAATAAATAATAATAATCGGTTCCTTAATTATTATTTGAAATGACATGCCGGTATTTAATAAATTAAATATGAAGATAAAGTAAATATAAAAAATTTTTACAGATTTGCTAGCTTATGATGTGAAAAAATGGAAAAACAAAAATATTTATACTTTTACTATAATTATAATTTTTATTTATAAAAAATTTTGTTGAAAGCAGAATTTACAATTTTACAATAGAATTATTATATAATTTCAAAATATAACATTTAATACAAATTTAATTTTACATATAGTCTATGGTAATTACATTTGATTCAAATATTTGTCATTTAATAAGTTTCCTTTTCAATAGTACAATTGTTTGCGCTCCTTACGGTTGCTGTTAGAGTCATTAACTCGTTTTCCTTGTACCAAACAATGTAGCAACGGTGACGAAGAATTAACCCTTTTAAGATTCAAACTTGATTTCTGAACTCCATTGGCACCCAAGTTTAAAAGAGTTCCAGAGAAT
>NC_051846.1:150329743-150333914 GCF_002237135.1 Teleopsis dalmanni | reverse complement strand
ATGGTCCTACTTTATACCTTAAATTTTTAAAAAGAAATGTTAACTTTGTACTCTTAATCTTAATTTTAATCACTGTTTATTACATGGAAATAAAATGACTAATTTTCTACTATTTACTAATTACTTTACCCAAGACTACTGATGATGAGCACTTGGCAATACTCGAAACAGCATTGTATGGTCAGCCAAACTTTAGTAAATCATCTAAAATATTTGTTGTTGTCTCTTCATTTTTATTCGAACACTTCTAACTTTTAAATAATTTTTTTCGTCATAAGATGCATCATTTTTGGTCAAAAAAATTAACATTGAAAATCACTTCATTTGTTGTTGTATTAGTAATAATAAAAAAATTTAAACTTACTAAAATGATTTCTAATACGCAACAAAATAATGTGCAAAGAGTTCTTATAGGCGAATTTACTATTCCCTCCATCCTAAAAAGTATCTCATGAATTCCGTGTTCATATGAAAGAAAAAGATATAAAATCTGTCGACAATGCTTTTATTGTCTATGTTGCTTTACATCGACGTTCAATACAACGCTTTGTGAAAAACAACTGTATTGTGATTTTTCTTCCTAAAGGGTTTTTGTACTATCGAGTTTTTTTTATTTTGCAATTTAGTTTTCTCAAAGGAAAGTGAGTGGTTTTTCCTTTACTTTTGACTTTATAAGTTTTTTGCTATCAAAGTACGCGAACAAACCTAATATGAGTTTTTTAACGTATTTTTATTACCTCAATAGATAAAAGTGTGTCCACATTAAAAAAAATGTAACTCAAGTGCAAAATCTTTCACAAAAACAGAAGTTCGTAGTTTTCATCGTTCCATGTGTATTCGTACATATGTGAAATATTTCTAAAAAGCCTGTATTGACTTTACAGAAAAACATTTTTCTTTATAAAAGAGGACACTCTTTTGGATGAAATCTAAAAGTTATATTAAAAGTGAATGTAATTTTTTATTTTAAAAACTCTTTAATAATTTGATGGAATGATGCTGATTTAATGGAATAATACTTTTCGAAACTATTTCAATTTGTAGTTAGTTCTTCTTATTATTGCTGTTACATTGTATTTATTTCTTGATTTAAATTTATTGCTATAAAAATAATAAATATTTCTATATTAATATTAGGTAGGTAGGTTGGAGTGGTGGCCTTGTATCCCAAAAAGTCCACTTGAGCTCAAATGATGACCCATTGTTGTAGCACAGGAATGGCGTTGGTACGTACATATATTTAAATAGTATACAGCCAACCCCGAAGAAGGTAACGATTCACACATTAGTGAAAAAAAAACCAACCTGACAGTTCTATGAACTTGGCTAGGTCTCTAACATTACAGGATGACAGCTCAGTCAGATCAATGAGAAAAGGGGATCCAAAGATTTTTAATCTTCTTCTAGTTAGGGAAGGACACTGACACATGAGATGAAGCACGCTTTCTTCCTCATCGTTAGAGCCGCAACCTCGACAAAAATTAAATTAATTATTAATATTAACAAAGAAATAATCTTATTTACTTATTCATCAATGGTAGTTTACAATTTATGCTATGTGTTGTAATATTTATGAGTAATAAGATAAAAAAATATACAAAAAAATATAATTTATAGAAAAGAGATATAAAATAATTAAATTTATATTACTTTTCTTTAATTTATTGGCATAATGTTGTCTTATCTGTCATACATTTTATAGTTCGAATATTTATTATGACATTTAGACAAAGTGATTAATTTAAAAAATCCTAATTAACAAATAATAATAATATATAAAAATAGTTTGCAGTTATATTTATTTTTGTCTACAAACTTTCGATCAACTATAATATATGTTCCAAAAGAATTTTAGGTTTGATCGTAAAAGTAGTAGTAACTTACAGCTTGAATTTAAAAACTAAACCTAAGTTTTTCAATTTAAGATTTCATTTTTATACTATATTGACAACCTCTCATTTATCGGGAAGTGGTGGAAATATGATCCATTTTTGTTGTATTCCGAACCTTTCTTTTATTTCATCTGATTCCATTTCATGCACGTTTACATTTAAATATAATAGTTATATATTGATAATATTATATATTATATTATAATTTTTATTTTTATTATATTATTATTATTATTATTATTATTACACTCGTATTTAGGAGTAATAATTCATTATAATGTCCCCAATATTTGTATAAGAATGCGAAGAATTTTTAGAACACATTATGAATTGAGAATATGCTTTTAACAAATTTGGATAAGTTTTTTTTAACAATTGAGTAAGATTTTTTAGGGTCTCTCTCAGATTACTGGAATGAAAGTTCAACATTACTGTGGAAATCTTCTCTCATTCCTAAGAGGTGGTTCTAGTGGGTTCAAGTCTGAAACAGTGGCTCTTGATGCTTTACACCTACTCCACAAATTTTTTTTCATAACCTAAAGCCGTTTTTGTGTTGTGTTTTACTTTTTTAAATTTTTCTTATCAAATTATGTTAAGGAATTTAAACTTCTAACTTCTCAGCTAGTTTTCATTTTGCTTCATTTTACTTTATCCTCTAATTTATTTCGTATTCCCACTGCTTTATATCGTATACTCAAAAACATTTATTTTAAATGATTATTATCATCTTTCTTCAAATTGCTTGTGGAGCATAGAGTTTCATTTTGAAATGATTTCTATTCTTTTACATTCATGATAGAAGGTACATTGTGTCTATGTTTCTATTTTAGTACTCTATTCATATTTTAGATACGATTAAAGTGTATTTTCTTCAGTATATTGAGTTAAGGTCACTTTTCGGCCTACAACCCCTAAATATGTTCTCAGATGTAATGTAAAACTTAATCTTCATATTTCTCTTTCTTATTGTATATAAAGCTTAAATTGAAAACTAGCTATCTACCTAGATTACTACTGGATTAGCTACTACTGATTTAGATTCTACCTATATTGCTTAGATAGATACACAGTATACGTGTATAAAGTTTACATTGAAAACTGTTCCAGATCACCTACCTACCTGGATTACTACTGAATTATATATGACTGGATTAGATATTACTGGAGTAGACATTACTGGATTAGATACTACTGGATTAGATACTACTGGATTAGATACTACTGGATTTAGATACTACTGAAATATACACTACTGATTTATATATTACTGGATTAGATACTTCTGGATTTGATATTAATGGATTAGATACGAATAGATTAGATATTAATGGATTAAATATTATTGGTTAAGAAACTACTGGATTTGATACTACTGGATTAGATACGACTAGATTAGATACTACTGGATTAGATACTACTAGATTAGAAACTACTGGATTAGATACTTCTGGATTAGATATTACTGGAATAGATACTGCTCCATTAGATACTACTGGATTAGATATTACTGGATTAGATACTATTGTATTGGATACTACTGGATTACATTCTACTGGATTACATACTACTGGATTAGATATTACTGGATTAGATATTACTGGATTAGATACGACTAGATTAGATACTATTGGATTAGACACTACTGGATTAGATACTATTGTATTGGATACTACTGGATTACATACTACTGGATTAGATACTACTGGATTAGATACTACTGGATTAAATACTACTGGATTAGATATTACTGGATTAGATACGATTAGATTAGATACTACTGGATTACATACTACTAGATTAGATACTACTGGATTACATACTACTAGATTAGATACTACTGGATTAGATACTACTAGATTAGAAACTACTGGATTAGATATTATTGTATTGGATACTACTGGATTACATACTACTGGATTAGATACTACTGGATTAGATATTACTGGATTAGATACGACTAGATTAGATACATCTGGATTACATACTACTAGATTAGATACTACTGGATTAGATACTACTGGCTTAGATATTAATGGATTAAATACTATTGGTTAAGAAACTACTGGATTTGATACTACTGGATTAGATACTACTGGATTAGATATTACTGGAATAGACACTACTGGATTAGATACTACTGGATTAGATACTACTGGATTAGATATTATTGAATTAGATACTATTGGATAAGATACTACTGGATTAGATTTTAATGGATTAAATACTATTGGTTTAGAAACTACTGGGTTTGATACTACTGGATTAGATACTACTGGATT
>NC_051846.1:150324815-150329643 GCF_002237135.1 Teleopsis dalmanni | reverse complement strand
ATTTGAATTTGTTTGCACATATAATTAAATAAACAAAGTGTTAACAAATGTTATTATCGAATTTCATTAAAATAATTTTAATATCCTAAATATTTTTGTGGTCACCGCCCCCCTTACGTTATGTTTACTGATGTTTTCAACGTTGCGGTAAATTGTGTGATCCATGAAATTCATTGTGCGTGTTTGTTAGTGTGTGTTACATCAACACCCCCACCCTAAAGGATAACAGCAGATACAAACAAAATTGATTCCAATTGCGACGACTGATTTAATTTGATTTCGCAGCAAGTGTGAGCGGGGAGTGCAATTTTGGCTACACGGCCTATAGTAGCTATTGTTTTTGCTCAAAATAAAAACAACTTTTAAATAAAACAAAAAAAATTAATATAAAAAAAAATTTCAAATATTGATACAAATCAATGAAAAACAAATACAACAAATACAAATAAGCGAAAAAAAAATTATTAAGTGAAATATAAAATTGTGCAAAACAAAAAAAAAACTGAAAACAGGATAAAATATAAAAAAAAACACGTTTATGTATATTTTTGCTCTGTGTTTAAAATTGAAAGTAAAAATTGCAAAATAAAAGTGAAAATAAAAATGCAAGAAATTGTATTAAAATTGATGTTGGTTAACATTCTTGGTACACTTGGTAGGGACTGAAACGCGCTTATGCACGAAACTTTACGTTAGGTAAATGAAATACGAAGTGGGTCAACACCATAATTTCCGGTTTTTTCATTTTGTGCACAATTAATTCTGCCACGTTTTTGTTATTTCGGTCGCATTCATTAAAGTGCATGAATTAGCAAAATAGGTGAAATTAGCAATTTTCAGCAAGAGCTGAAACAAAAACAAAAACAAAAACAACAATTAAAACAACAACAAAACAACAACAACAAAACAAAAACAGAAACAGCAGCAGAAAAGTGTAGAAAGAGCACACACTTAAACGCACATAAATAAATAAATACGCACAAGCGGTCGGTCGGTCAAACATACACAACACAACTCATACATGTGTTAGTGTATGTATTTATTCATTTATATTTGAATCCGACCGACATTCATCCACATGTAGTGGCAAATATCCTCCTATCCGTAAGGACTTCTTGCTGTGTGCGCAGTGTGTCCGTGTGGCAGTGCCGCGCGGTTTCGATTACGACGTCTCGTTTCTACGAACGGTGCGGTGCGCTGCTTTGCATTGTGTTTAATTACAAATGTGGAAATTCATTCAACAAAGACGTTATTCATCTCCGACGTAAGTCAAAGCATCTGAATAGATTGTTTGCTGATTTGTTTTGGAATAAAGGTAATTAAAATGACTTTTGGCTATGTTTTTGTTTTATGGCTAGTGTCATTAGTAGCTCCTAAGGTGAAATCATTTCCAAATTGAATTTTCACTTCGCTTGCTTATCGTCCTTTTTGCTTAATACACCTGCTGACATTCTGTGAGGAAGATTAAATACTTCGTTTATCATATTCCCCGTAACTAGATATATTTCCAAAATTTAGAAAGAATTACAAATAGTAATAATGATATTCTTTCTTAAGGAAAGGAATATACTTAGAACAAGTACTTACTTAGTTTATAAAGGTTTATAAAGGATTTTATAAAGGAATTTATAAAGAATTACAAATAGTAATAATGATATTCTTTCATAAGAAAAGGAATATACTTAGAATAAGTTTAGAAAGGATTGGGGATAACAATTATAGAAGAAAAGTAAAGATTTAGGAGCAAATTTATAAAATTTTAAAAGGATTATAAATAGTAATGATATTCTTTCTTAAGGAAAAGAATACACTTACTTAGAATAAGTTCTCAAAGGATTGAGGATAACAAATCTGGAAGAAAAGTACAATTTTAGGAGCAAATTAATAAAATTTTAAAAGGATTATAAATAGTAATGATATTTTTTGTTATAAAAAGGAATATACTCAATTATAATAAATTTATAAAGGATTGAGGATAACAAATCTGGAAGAAAAGTACAATTTTAAAAGCAAATTTATAAAATTTGGAAAGGATTATATGTATATAGAAATAATGCTATTTTTGGCTTTGGAAAGGAATATATTTACTACGAATAAGTTTATAAAGGATTGAGGATATAAAATCTGTAAGAAAAGTAAAATTTTAGGAGCAAATTTATAAAATTTTAAAAGGATTATAAATAGTAATGATATTCTTTCTTAAGGAAAGGAATATACTCATTTAGAATAAGTCTATAAAGAATTAAGGATAACAATTATGGAAGAAATGTTAAGATTTATAAAATTTTAAAATGATTATAAATAGTAATAATGATATTCTGTCTTAGGAAAAGGAAACATTCATTTAGAATAAGTTTTTAAAGGAATGAGTATGACCATTCTAGAAAATAAATAAAAATTTAAAAAGCAATCAGTGCTAAAATAAATATTTTAAACTTCATATACAATACACGTTATAGTCAAGATAAGCGTTACTTATATGCGGACTAGAGATTAGTATACAAGAAACCATACCAGCGAAAGTAGACCAATCTTAACGTTCATAATTTTGGTCAAGTCCCTGATTTTTTTGGATGACAGGTCTATCAGGCCGCTACGGAAAGGGATCTCAAAGATGTGAAACATTTTCTTAGTCTATTGCCATTCTAAGACAATTAACTAATTTCTCTTCATAATTTTAAAAGAAAATAATCTAAAGAAATGTGCTGAGTTACATGCCTAGTATTTTTATATATTTATTGATTACATATTTACCACATATCTTATCCTTACTGTAAAACATAGCGAAAGGAATCAGTTCATTACTCTTTACAGACAATAGTATATGAATAAGTACAAATATTAGAAAAAGTAAGGTAGGTTCTGTTTTCGTAGCTGTCGGAAATTTTAGTTAGGTTAGGTTATTATAGTTATAAGTATACAAAATACTTATGTATTCCGCAAAAAAAGTATCTAAATTGCCGTTGTGAAATCTTTGAAATCCTTTGTATACACATTTTCAATGTAAAAACAAAAAGGACATATCCGTATTTCTGCTTACTCATTTTATTTGCAATGGTACAAATTTAAAACATCTGGGATTGGGGGGTCAGGCACTTAGAAATAATGAAAACGTAACAAAATATTTTGTGAAGAATAAATTGGTGAATAGTTCATTACACTTTTTAAATGAATTATACTAGATTTTTGTTTTTTTTTTGTTGAAGTTGGAATCCATTAAAATTATCTCTAAACAAAGATTTAAATATTTACATATACTTAATTACAAATTATTGTTATAAATTATACTATAGTTAAATAAATTATAGTTAATTATAAAAAGTTGCCAGCAATGGACCCATAGAAAGCCGTTAGCAAAACTCCGAGTTCTTGATAAAAAACCGGGGATAAAAGATAAATAGGGGAGTTAATATTGATAACGCTCAAATTCGCTACGCTTTAGAGAGCATGGAAGAAAGTGAATAAGTTGTATGGTTGAGGTTGGGAAAGAGAATAGGCTTAAAGTCAGGCATTTGTTAAGTTTAGTAATGTTTACATTAAAATAACTTTTGAGATATCAACAATCAATCAAAGCATATCATTTAATATCAGAAACTAACTATTTATTTCTAATTTTCTTATTTATCAATTTTTTCAAATGCTATATTGAAACCATTTGTTAATCCATTTTATGTCAGTGAATGGTTAAAATCTATTTGTTTTTAGTTTACATAATGTAGAACTTACAACAGTATAAAATCAATGTAGTGCGTTATAATGATCTAGATTGTATAATAAAATAAAAGCAAACTTGTATTGGGTCTCATTGAGATAGAGAGAAATAAGTTGAGTGGGTTTGAAAAGGATATTAAAAAAAAAATTTTATAATAAAGCTAAAGTCTGTGAAAGAAAGAATATATATTTAGAGTAAATAAATATACTCTATACGAAGAGTAAGATAAAGGTAAAGAAGTTGTAGAGGTTTGTAAAAGATATCAAGAAAAAAGATTATATGTACTAAGGGTGAAGTCAGTAAAAGAATATATATGTAGAGTAAATAAATATATTTCCATATACGATGACTAAGTTATTACGATCTCATCATCTTCTAATACGATGATGAGTATCTATTAAAGCATATTATATGGGTAAAGGTATATTGTTCTTTTTATACTAGTGTATTATTTGGTGCGCTGCAACATTAACTGTTCGTGGCACTTGAAGAACTATTCTCTTAATACTATATATATTAAATTATATACAAAAAGAGGTTCTTAAAAAGTAGTGAACTATAACATCAAAAATTCATTTTATATTATTTTAATTAATTGAATTATGGGCTGACCATACAGCTGTTTCGAGTATTGTCAAATACTCATCATCAGTGGTCTTGGAAATGTTCTGCCAAATTTGAAGCTGAGAGTAAGCGCACCTTAACCAAATAAACAAATCGTTGTATAGATGTCATAAATGGAATAATAATATTTCGCTAAATATAATAATATATTCGACACAAATACAAAAAAAAAGAAATAACATTACAAAAAATAATTTTAAAACTTCTACAAAACAGTATATTCTCTCATGCAATTCAGTGATATAATTATTGGTGATATAGCCATAATCATTTAAGAATTAGGCACACTTGTAAGTTTTGGTATATTATATGAACAGAAATCACTTAAGGACAGTGGCGTAACTACATTTTTTAGGCCTGTAAGCAAATTCTAACTAAGGGGCCCCTACCAACATACTAAGGGGCCCCTCTTTTTATACTCTTTACACGAAAAAATGTAAAAAGGTTTGTCAAGATTTTCATAACGCATTAATGGAAACTTCGGAAATATCA
>NC_051846.1:150322976-150324715 GCF_002237135.1 Teleopsis dalmanni | reverse complement strand
AAGCAATTTTAGTGAAGTCATTGTAGTACGTTTTCGCTGATTGCTGCGTCATGTGCTGTGTGTCATTTGTAGTTGTGGCACTTGAATTCATGGCAGGAGTGCAACTTCAACAAAAACTTTTCTCGGTTGTTCACTTTTATAAATCATTTCGGTGACATTGACGCATACCAATGGACTCGTCTACTACCGTCTACCAGTTGCTGCAGCAGCTTTATTAGGCGAGCTATGGACATTGATGCATTAACACCTGTCAGCGGCAATTGCATGTCGAGCATCTGGGCGTTGGAGCCAGCACAGGCCCATACACTCTATGCGAAGGCTGACAGGGTTTATACGCGAATTCTTCTTCAATGGATCTGCAGCGCACGTTACAGTTTTACGAACGTTTCGTTGCATGTTGTTGCAAATCATATTTAAAAATGGTTCAGGGCTTTGAAATGTAATTTCGCACCGTTTTTCCTCCATGTTTGCCCACAAAGGCACTCTTTGGAGTATGCAATGAAACCGAGTTACAAAATTTAGCAGTAGAACTGAATTGAATTTGATTACGCAAAATTTAAAATCCTCCTAATAATATCGGAGTTTACGTTAAAAACGAATTAAGAGTTAACTGTTGTTTAGAAAAAATATAAAACACTAAGAGAGTCTTAATAATTTTACCCTGTGTTATATAATAATAAATGCTTTTGCCTTACGACCTGATGAGGTTCCGCGAATGATATCTTCAACTCATTTGGCGAGTTGCTATTATAGTAGGTTGTTATAAGTCTAACAAGCAACTAATGAAAATACCATACCAAGACTAACTCCTAATATTTTGATATAAAATTAATGAATAATAAATAGAGAAGCAATAGTAATGTTATTTTTATCAAATATTAGAAGTGAACAAAATGCTTTTGAAGCGTATAAGCACAGATAGTAAAGCTTCAGTGTGAAGAACCGAACGATATATCTACCTATACTCTTAGTAGTAGCGGTAAAAGTAGTGAACATATTCTGGCTGTTGCATGGCTGGGATAGCTCATAGTTATACAGAGATGTTAAAGAAATATTTTTTTGTAATCCTGCATCTTTTTATGTTATTATTTATTTAGATAATAACAAGTTAAAAACAGACTGAATTATACTATATAATTATGAAATATTAAAGGAAAATTATTATAAACAAGTTATATTATATTATGTTTTCTCCTAAAATCAGTAGAAAGTGTTTAAAATGTGCTTCACCTTTACCGATTTAATCACTCTAGTATAGTAAGTAATCTATATCAACGTTACCGAATTGGCCACGTTGGTATACTAAGCAATCTATGTTAACGTCACCGATTTGGAGACGTTGGGGTACTAGAGAATCTAATACAATATACCTAATGTATGATGTGGTTACAAACGAATTTTTCAATAATGTATACTCTTGCAAGTTTTGTTATCAAGTCATCCGTGATGCAAAGTCTTGCAAGGGATAGCCTTATGCAAACTTTGCTATCAAGTTATCCGCAAAGTAACCTCTTGCAAGCATTGCTATGAAGTCCTCTGCAATGTAGTCTTTTGTAAGTGTTGCTAACAAATCATCCACGATGTATATTCCATTAAGACAAATACTAACAAATGCTTACGGACTTCTTCTACCATTCCACTAGCTCATCTTATTTGAAGATCCATGTCTTAGTCATTGTTGGACTATGATTTTTGCTATGTTATAATTTAGGTGTGCTATAGCTTCATCATGGAAAAAA
>NC_051846.1:150296333-150322876 GCF_002237135.1 Teleopsis dalmanni | reverse complement strand
TCATCTTAGGTTAGGTTAGATTGGAGTGGCGGCCTATGTCCAAAGCCCACTTACGCTCAAATAATGGTCCGTTGTGGCACCACAGAATTACAGTTTCTGCAATTTCATCCCATCTATCTAAGAATTTAATATGGATTTACATCTCGGAGTAATATCAAAAATTTTTTATACCAGTGCTTGCCACCTTTATAGTTTCCGAGCTTTTGTATGATAGCTGGGAAGCATCGACAGCCACAGTGTAAAACTTCAACCAACTAAACCCGCCTCTTAGAAATTATTAACTATAATTTCTACTACAGACCCCGTAGGCAATTTGTAGATTTGGAATTTAATTAGTAGAATAGTAGTAGAAAATAAATAGTAGAAAAATTTGAGATAAATAATAAAAATTAACGGAGAATATTAGTGTCAAACCTCCACGAAAAGCACTTAAGCATGATATCTATCAAAACAATTTTGTTGTGATAGACATTTAAGCATAATATCTATCTAAACAATTTTGGTTTTGAATTATTTTAATTCAGAAAGAGAAAACGAGCTAAATTTAATTGCTATTACATTCTTTTTGATATCATATACTAACTCAATTAAACGGCAGAATAGTGTAGCGGGATTATTTAGTCACCGTACTTCCACAGTATACGACATCCGCTAACACAATGCTTTAATACCAAAGTACCCCTATTATTACAATGTTTTCCCTACAGGGCCTAACTTAATGTTGATAAACCGTGAATTATATGCTACTCTTAGTTGTCAGTTGCAAGGAACCCTTTTTTTGTAAATTATATATAAATCGTACGAAAATAAGTAATCGTGATCCTCCTGGATTAAAAAGTTTAATTTAATAGTTTGATCAGAACTAAAACTATTTTGGATAATACCAACAAATTGATTAAACTAAACACTAACTTTAGCTTGAGGTTGTAACACGTATACGTGATCTGTTCAATAGTAGAGAATTTCAAAATGATAGCCGCTACACATAATTTCCCAAATCAAGTCAAATTTTTTTCTGTGATTGGTTGCACTGTCATAATTGGATATGTTGAGTATCGACCAAATATGGGTTATTTGCCAATATAGGCTTCATTATCACATAGGTTAAGTATAAGTTTGAGCTTCATGTTTTTGCAAAGAATCCTAAAGCTTTCAGCACTTTAAAACATCTTTATAAACATCCGTTAAGATATAGCCAAATTATTGCTAGCTCTGTACCAATACCAATTATCTTAGCAGAATTCATTAACTAAAGATATCGCATTAAGCATATTAGAATGATATCACATCTTATATCAAGACTCTAACAATACATTGATATATGAAAATCTACCACAAAGTGGATAACGCTGTATGAATAACTTCTTACGATCCCACCTTCCCCACTAAATACAATATAAGAAATAGTGAAAATGAATTGATATACTGCAATTTGTACAATTGATAAAAAAGCTAATACTTATTATAAAGAAAAACTAATACGAATGATAACTTACAAGAAAGGTAAAATCACCAAATCTCTTTAAAATCAATCATCTCTTTTTAGCACACATAAAAATAGTATATGAGGTACGTTGCAGCACTATTTTTAAAAATAATTTTACTACAAGTATATATTATATATAAGTATATCATTGAAATTAAGCCTTTACAGCCGAAGGTGTAAAACAAGTTAATAATTGATATTGAATTGATCACTTTTTCTGAAGGCTGCTTAATGGGTTCTTCTTCAAGTATGTTTTTGAACATTTTTGCGAACAGCAACAACATATTCCGATTAATATATGGGAGATTTAATATTTGATTAGAATGCACTTGAATAATATTTAAATAGAATTCTTTCTTACTCTAAACTTTTCTCGTACAAAATAAATTTCGCGTCATACAGATTTTAATAAGTTATTCAATTATAAATGATTACCTTAAAAAAGTGCCGTTAAGTTATAGCCAAGCTGTTACCAGCTATATGCCTATAAGTCATCGTAAATCACGTTTTCAGAATCCACTACTGTTACATATCCCGTGGAGGATATTAAAATGAGATTTTATATCACATATTATGACAACATATTGCAATATGAAAATATTCCACAAAATAGATAACATTGTGTAAATCAGTTCTTGTAATCCTATCTTCCCCACCAACGCATAGTTTAAGAAATAGTTAACACAAATTAATATTTTGCAGTTTGTTAAACTGATGCGAACGATACAATATTTAAGAAAGGTAGAATGCTTCGTCACTTAAACCTATAGCATTATTTAGCACACATAAAAATAGTAAATGAGTTATATTGCAGCACTATTAGAGTAAAATAGTAGACACTACAATAGAGTAAAAGAACACAATTTTGTCAAAAGTTATCAGGGCATCGAACCAGAATTTTTTCCGTTCCGGTTGTCATTCCGGTTTTCGTTCCGGTTCAAGAGAAAAAGAATATATCGATTCGGTGCCGGTTTTCGTTCCAGCAAAAATATTGGTTTTTCGGTTCGGTTGCGTTAAAAGCAAAGTTATTTCCGAAAATCATGCTATCATCTAAGTGATCATTAGATTCACATTCAGCTTCAAAATAAGAAAATATTCTTCTTCCATTCCTAATGCATTTCCGAAAGAAATCATTTAAGAAAATCATTTAAGAAAAAAATCCATTATCTGTAGTAATCGAATAGATTTGCTGGGCATCAATTCTATATTTTTCTAAGACTTTTTCGGTCACGTATCGAAAAAAAAATAAACAAATAAAAAATCAACAAATGAAGAAACAGGTGCACATATACCAAACTATATGGTGCTGAACCGAAATAAACCGATATATTTTTTCGTTTCTGTTCCAGATTTTGTTCCAGCAAAAATATCGGTTTTTTCCGGTTTTCGGGTAGGTTCCGGTTTAATGTCCAGAAAGTTATACTAAATTAATCTTTTATTTAAGTGTGATATTTTGTAAGATAACATGTATATACTCTTGTATATTCCTCCATTTTTAGCTTTTCAGTAAATTTAATTTTAATTAAAACACGAATAAATTTATGTATCAGTGTACTTTCTATGTTCTCACTTTCATACTTGCGCAAGCACACATACAGATATCTGGCTTAGACAAACCTAGACTACTATGTACTAAGCCTCTTCATTTCAACTTTCTCCCTTAATTACTGAAATGTAGTTTGCACACTGCCCTCCGGGTCAGTTAGGAAAATCTTCTTTATTTATTCCTCAAAGATGATTTCATATATATTAGTAGCTGCATATATTCTGTGAGTTTGTATGATTCCAATGTAAGTACTCCATATATTCGAACTTAGTGATTAAGTTAGAGAAGTCAAATATAGACAGTCCCGTTATCAATTTGTCATGGAAGTACATAATGTCCATTTAAAGTACCTTAAATAAACATTGTTTGGATTGCAAAATAAAATATTTGTTTCACAATAAGAGATGTTTGGCAAAATGTTTGTAATTATATTCTAAACAATGATTTTTGATAAATAACATTAGAAATAAATATAACTTGTGTGTCTAATTATCTATTTCATAGCGAATTAACAAAACTCGAAGGTCGAACATACAACTTAAGTATGGTTTTGGGTCGGTTGGCTTAAGAACTCTACTACTGAGCTTCAAATTTGTTAGGTTACCAAGTTCAACACTTGGTACTTGCAGTCTCTTTTATTTACGAATAATTAAATATAACAAATAATACCACGACCGCTGATGGTGTGTATTTGAAAATACTCGAAAGAGCAAGAAATTTAATTAATTAAAATAATAAAATTTTGTTGTCATTCAGAAGTTCTCAATAAAACCTATCTATTGAAAACAATATATATTTATATCAAGAATTTAGTTTTTTCACCAAAACGGAAATCAATTTAATGAAAAATAAACAATTATATACAAATTTTAAATTATTAATCATATTTAATAACTAAAATAATAACTAAAACTTTTGTTGTTGTCTTTCCATTTCTATTCAAACCCTTATAACTTTCTTTTTGTCATAAGACGCGTTCCTTTAACATTAATAACTCAACTTTTAGCTCAAAACTCTCTACTTTGTGATTTAATGAACTTTTTGTTTTACAATAAAGTGTTCAAAATCTTTATAATTGTGTTCAAATCAATGATTTTTGTAGAGAAATCATAGACGTATATATCACTTATGTATCTATTTATTTATAATAAAAATTAAATTCAAATTGTGAATTGTGAATCAAATTTCATAACTTAACTTTTAGCTTAAGAGCCCACATTTTGTGATTTAATAAAATTTTTAAATAGTTTTCTAACAATCAAAATGAGAAAAAAAGGCATATTCAGTCACTAGAAACCAATTAATACTGTGTCAGATAAAATTTTAAAATGACTACGTTTATTAAAAGTTAAATTTTAATTTAAAAATATCTTTTTTTTCTTAACTGATAATACCATACGTTTATTCAAAATAAGTTTTTGTTTGTTAAAGTTGATTTTATAAATAGCCTCACAGCTTTGCCTTGATAGATTAGCTGCAAAATCATAGTACTTCTTCTTCGTATTTTAACTAATAGAAGCTAAATTTAGCAATTTATAATTCTGTTAACAATACAGAAAAGGATCTGTCATTTTTGATTCAGTTTACAATTTATCTTACAAATGCAATCCAGCAACTGTCCGACAGCACATAGCGTACTCGTAATTTAGATTTAAAATATGATTTAACATTTTTGGAAGTGAAAATATTTCAACTTTAACTTGAAAGTTTTTCTTAGATACACGCACATACATATATATTTAGTACGTACTCGTACGTGTGGACTTAGCTCTTGCGTATGTCGAACGTCACTTTAATTTTATATCGCATTTGTAACTTTTATTACTGCGTAGAACATTTCAAACTCTCGACCACGCAGAAGAAAATAAGAAGAGAAAATTTAATGTGGAGAATAATAACGCAACTTTAATAGAAAATGAAAATGAAAACTGAAACTGAAAATAAGAATAAAAATAAAATTAAAATGCAAAAACTGCACTTTTTAGTTTGCCATTTTCCGTAGACCTCCGGCACAAAAAAAATGGCCAACGAAAATCTTCATTATTGAAAAAGTCAAAACGATTTAGAAATGAGCAGTTCCTTTAGAATTCCATGTATTACGTGCCAGAAACTTTTAAAACTTTAAATGAATTTAACGCTTTCCTAACCATGACACAACTACTGCCATTTTATTCACAACAGCCATCACTTTATTAAACTTTCATACCGAAATTTTCAATCTTAAAAATATATGAACAGCGTTCATCCAAATATTCAAAAATATTATGTTGATAAGATACAAAAAATTTTGTCTACTTTTCTTTATATTAATAATAAAAACTATTTTTTAATCTTATATAAAAAATCTCATATATAAATTCAAATAAATCTATCTTATATGTTTATCACTGTTATATTTTCAAAAATTAGTTTGAATAAAATATAATAAAATAAGTTATATTCCTTAACGTCATTTACTAAAGTAATTAAGCCATTGAATGTAAATGTCATATTGTCCTAAAAATATATACATCATCCTGCTTAATTAAATTTATACCAATTACAAAGTAAGCCCCTCTATTTTCCCCATAGAACTCAACTCAACTTAGTGCAAATTTATACATGAAAATCAAAAAAAAACTAAGGAGAACAAAGAATAAAAATTTTATTAAATTTTAAATTAGCTTAAAAATTTAATAATTTTATAAAAATGTTTCTAATTAGTGACTATCTTAACAATCGGGTAGACAGTAACTGAAAGTCACTGCGAAAGACCACTCACTATTAACAAAACATCAAAAGAATCAAAAAAATTGTACGAAACAATTTTTCTGTGTCTATGCGACTCGTCAGAAAGAAGACTGGGAAACGGAAAAGCAAAATATGTCATACTCAAACGATTGAGACTGATAAACTCAGCATTAATGTGAAAGATCAATGAGAAAAATATGTTAAAAATGTTGCAGGAAGTTTTAAAAACTCTATAAAACAACAGCTTTGTATTTTCAAGACTCATTTAAAATAAAAATGGGATTCAAAGTCCCTAGTGCCTTACGCTCTAATGATCGACTAATGACGTAAGACTACATTACAGAATTTTCAGCTCAACAAAAATATGTTATAAATTTCACGAAGGAAACCGTTAAAATGGTCATGTTCCCACTGCAACTAAATCAGTTTATGTTAATTTAATTAAATCTAATCTAAGATTTGGTCGTTTCCATTGGCATATATTTATGTCTATAAAAGAGCTTCTATGTGTCAGTAAATACCGTAAAAGTGATAGAAGAGCTTTTGTTTATTGACATTTTAATTATTAACATCTAACATTTAGTTCTGTATTGTTAGCAGAAATTAATTAATTGATCGAAGTTTTACAAAGCATATAGGCCAGAATATCGATAGGGTTCGATTGGAATGTCGAGATTCTCTCATTTGTGTTTATTGCACTTTCATGCACTCGTGGAATCACAATGTGTTAATCTAAAAATTTAAACTGGATTTTGATGTGTAAAACCAACACTCCAATCTAATCTAATATAACTATGGTGCATCTTCAGAATTGATGTAGCCATGATGCTATGTCAATTCTTAATAAAAAAAAAAGGCAATACTGTTATTGATCATCCATTATTTTCACTAAATTTGGCTTAGTGGGGCTTTTGGTTATTTTCAAATCTGAAATTAGTGATCAAAAAAGGTAATTTGCTATTGATCATCCATTATTCCTTTGACTATTCTTACAACTGAAATCGACTATGAAAATAAATCGTTTCGATATTATTTCGTTATCCAAATTACTTTGATCTAAAGACAATTTCTACAGATGAGTATAAAAAAAAATTATTAAATTATTTTGAACGTTTTCATTGCTGCATTGATTCCGGACGAGACTATTTTGTATAATTAATTATAAAAAATGAAAGAAATAAATGTTTTGCATTTTTTTGTTATTTTAAGATTAGTCTTATTACTTCGAGCTAAATATCTAATTGAGAAATAAAGCCTTCTCTCGACAAACAAAAATCGTGTTTTACAAGTCTCCTATCATCTCTCTCCTGCT
The DNA here is from genome assembly GCF_002237135.1 of Teleopsis dalmanni. NCBI lineage: Eukaryota > Metazoa > Arthropoda > Insecta > Diptera > Diopsidae > Teleopsis > Teleopsis dalmanni. The sequence goes on along the minus strand of NC_051846.1, from coordinate 150,315,802 downwards.
GTATAGTGCAAAAGTTTCGATAATTATCAACAGTGATGAGAAGGCGTTAGAAGTATTCAACAGAAAAACTCTATATATGGAAGACATCTCAATCTCTTATGAACACTGCAAGGTATGCTGCGGCATTGATATAGTTAAGCACATAAAAATTCACCGGTTTTGTCAAATCGAGCGAATGGAAGAAATTGCTTTGACCAGAAAGGTGTTTGAATCAAGTAAAGTAAAGTAAGTAAAGTGTAACTTGTTCGCATATTTATAAATAAAATATGTTGATAGATAGGTGAAACGGAATGAGAAGTCCTCCTCAATTGGCTGGAGAAGTCTAGACATCGACAGAACAGGTGCTTCGGGGTCTTTTATTCCAGCGCCGTTTGATATGTACTACAGAAGAATCGGCAGAGCAGGTAGAGTCCGATTTCACCCGTAGAACGAATATTAATCTAGATAGATCTTATTTACTTATATCTACGAAGTGAAAGCTTCTATATTTGGAGTATAAAGGTCATGTAATTCTTGAACTGACTGCTGAGGAAATATGAGCCCAATTCCCATTTGCTTGTCTACAAAAAGTAAGTAAGTGTTGAAAATATTAAGTTTTTAAATGGAATATATGTGTATTAGGAAACTAAAATTTTTTTTTTTATAGTTTAATTTTAAAGAAATTATTTTAAATGTTTCATTTAAATATTCTTATGAATGTTTTTAATGCAAAAAAAATAATTCATTTTATGACGAGTCCTTTTCAGTTATTTGGTTTCTTCTTAGTTGGAACTTTTCCTTAACTTTGTTTTTTGTTTTGTTGCTTGTTTTACTCACCACATTTTTTCTTATACTTTTCGGCTAAATTTAAACATAAAACTTAACAATTGCGCGTCCTGTACTTGTAGTTGTTGTTAATCTAACTTCTTTATTGTTGTTAAAGCAGCTGGTGTTAGCCTTTGTGATTGTTGTTCCAATTTTTTTTCCTGTTTGTTCTTTTGCAGTCCCAGTTTCAGTCGCTGTCGCTGTCGCAGTCGCAGTCAATCTTGTGAGTGCTTTATATTGTAACCGCTGCAAACTAAGCTACAAATTATAGCAAAGGCGCGCTCGGTGTTATTTATTCGCATTTGTTGTATTTGTATTTGAAGCTGTATCCTTTTTTACTGTTAATGTAACATTTTTATCTCTTCCTCTCTTCCTTTTGTGCCAATCCTTTTTATTAAAAGAGTGTTTTTGTAATAAAATCATACAAACTAGAAATTCTATTTGATATGTGAGTGGCAGTAATATGAGTGGAAATTGCAGTGGCAGCAAACTTGTTTCTGCTTTCTATTATTATTGTTATTGTTATTATTCAGTTTATATTTTTATCTGTTCGTGTTGTTGCAACGTTGAGTAGAAAAAAAACGAATTTTTGAATTATTCGTACTTGGAATGTGTCTGCCTGAATTTGTGTTACTTTTGCTTTTTTTTCTTCTTCTTTTGCGCGACTCAACTGCACAAAAGTTGAGCTAAGTGTATTTGAGTGTGTAAAATGTTCACATAAGTTTTGTATTTGCGTGAGTGCATGTTGTTGTGTGTAGTGTGTGTTTGTGCACACACATGTGTTTGGGTTTATTTGTATCTGCAATGGAATGAGTGCAACTAATGTGCTTTATGCTAAACTTTTAAATTTTATTTACTATTTGTTAAGTTGACACTCGCATGATGCACCAGCACTGCATGCTGAATGAACTGTGGTTATTTAAAGTAAAATCTGTTAAAAAAATATAAACCAAAAATTATTTAACTCAGTATTTGTGTTTGTATTTGTGCATCTGTGAAGTTTGCAAATTGTCAAGCGCAGTTTTTCACACTTGAATTTGATTGAATTCAATTTTCGCAGATTTTTATTTACATTTTTGTCAGATCAAAACAATTTTTTCAAATATCTTTTAAGCGCGAATATTCATACATATTTCATTTATTTAATTTTAGCTTGTTTATATCAATCAGCTTATAGAAAATAATTTCATTCACACCATTTTTTTTTTTTAACAGAAAATTCTGTTTCAAAATATAAACTAAAAGTAAATTTAAAAGTAAACATAAAAATGTATTAAAAACATAAAGAAAAATATTAGCTTTAGCAGTGTTAAAGCTGCAATTTTTTCACACATAACTGTTGAGAATTAATTGAGAAACGTGTTTTAATGGTCTATGTCACATTTGTGTATAATTGAGGATTAAAATTAATTTTTATAACAGTTTTCGCATATTTTATTGCACTTTTACTCATGTTCTGACGCTGTTAAAAAAGTGATGAATATATCACTATATGCATATATATCAATATATGTTTTCTTCTATCATTTTTTGCTATTTTTTAGTTAACATTTACGAGATCATTTCTAAATGCTTGAACGAAAGTTTCTGATTACCAAAATATATGTGAAATTACTTCTCAAAATGTTTCTTGTGGTTTTCTTTACTATCTCATAACTAAGCAGAGTTTAAGTATATGAATTTTCAAGCTATAGAATTCATCGAGTGTTGTGACCATCAAAAATTAATACTCCAGGATTTAATCTGGAAAATTATTCAAGTGTGGCTTAGGCTAGTTCTATAAAATTCTACAAGATCTACAAGAATACAGTCCATTTGTTTACCATTTTTATGAGAATCAAAGCCGATCTACACGATTTTAGGTAATACTGACAGCATATGATTAATTACTTTGTTAGGTTAAAAGTTGATTTCAATATATAAAGTCAAATGAGATACATGATAATAACGAATTACTCACACTTTGTTATATCAAAATACATATAGAACGAAATTTTTTTAACCTTTTTAAGATTTTCTTTAAATACGTTTTAATGATGCTTATAAATTTTGCAGAGCGGAGTTGTGATTATATGGTTGTGTATATTAGTACTAGCCGGACGCATTGAGAATGATATCTGGCCAATACCAGTGTTGAGTATATCATGGAGAGTATTAAAGAATGAGGCGACTTAAAAACTAGAGCCTGATTCTGAACTAATTTAAGCATAGACACAACAGGTGTCTATTTTATATAGACATATATGTTTTATATATATTATATATTTTATATAATATATATCAACAGTTAGTTATATGTACATACTATATTAGTTAGTTATAATGCTACTCTTATTCATCATAGATAAATATATGTTAATATATATTTTGTATTATTTAAATGCGACAATTTCATTCTGTGCGAAAACTCATTCTTTCTTACTTATTTACTTATTTGGTCACAACAACCCGTCACCGGGTTTCATTTTGACGCAGCATGTCTCTTCAAGTGCCTTCGCTGAGTGCGCGCCTTTCACCAGTCTCGTACATCAAGTCTGCTTAGTGCTCTCTCAACTTTAAGATTCTACCGGAGATACGGTCTACCTCTACGCTGCTTCAAACAACACCCCTTTCGCTGTAGCATCTTCATAAATTCTCACGACAAGACCCAGCCACCGAAGCCTCTTTACGTTAATTCCTTGAATTATATCAATGTCGTGATAAAGTTCATCAAAAAGTCATTCACGTGGTTTATAGACTTATTCAACTGATATCTTAAAGTGTGATTGTGTTTTATAAAACTCTTAACTTAATTGTCATATTATAAATTTTCAAATTTAATCATTTTGTGTTTTGTTCAATATGACATTGAACAATTCACATTTTTAATCTGAAAAGAATGTGTTAACAAACTTTCAGTAACTTTATGTAGAAGGTATTCAAGTTTAGGCGAACCCAAAGTTAACTCTTCTAGGTATTTGTTGTGCTGTGGAAATACTTAATCCTATTAGGACCACAAGTATGTATTGTATTATCTGCTGCCATTAGAAATGTGCTAAATATTTGTCTTTCAAACTTTTTAAATTGAGCTATTAATTTTGACCCTTGAATGTGTATTTTAGGATATCGAACCTGATATTAGCATTTAAATTAATAAATTGTTAAAAATAAAATGGACACATTATATGAAATAAATGGAATGATAAGAATTGTATAGATAACTGCAGGGGAATGTCCTGTTGTACTCGTTTTGATGGTGTTGACTTACTTGTTTCATTGTTATTTTTATGCAATCCATCAAATCCAGTCGCTATTATTCCAAGACTTTGAACCTAAAATGTCAACCGCAACAAAATCTATCAATAAAAAAAGCTCAAATGGCAAAATTATTTGCTAGGGATAAACACATAAAGAGAAATTGTTTTAATTGTTGTTACTTGAATTGTAACCAAGACGAAGTAAAATTTATCACTAGTCTCAAGTCTATGCCTTTGTATTTAAGATAAATTTGAAATAAAATATCACATCCATTATAAAATAAAATTCCATTTAAAATATAATATTTTTAAAAGCTCAATTGTTTTTCAGCATAATAGTCCTAAATAATATTCCCTAAAAAAATAATTTGTAATATTTCAACGCAAAAATTTAGCTACTGTAGAAGATTTATTTGTTTCATTTGAGTTTGTCACTCGAACCGTAATTTGTCAATTTGTTACCAAAAAGCCAAACCATAGGATAGAATCTATTTTTAATGTTTGCCCAAATAATCACAAGGGCGTTGCTTACATAGACAAGACAGTAAATTCTGTGTAATTAAATCAAATTTTGTGTCAACCACCTTCGCTCCAAGCCGGTGTGCCTAAATAATCAAACAATTGTTCAAATTAAAAGGGAAGTAGCTAGAGAGCTGCAAATAATTGAATTAAATTTAGAATGATAATGAAGGAATTTACGAACCAATAAATTTGCTCATTTACAGGAGAATCTGTGCATTTTGCCCTAATGCTGTCAAACAAATTATCAAAGTGCCTGAAAATGGACTGATAAAGCCCCACATCGACTAGAGCTGAAATACAAGTAATTTGTTATAAATTCTAAGGCACACTGATTTGGGCAGCGCATATTCTTGGAATGTGTAACTAGTAGTTAGAGAAGCACTAAAACAAACTTAAGAAAATATTTTACTTAAGTTATTCGCAGTAAAATCATTACCAAAGTATTATCCACTTAAAATATACACAAAAATTATGAAAATTACAGTCTCTATACTCTATGCTCCATAGTCTATATTAACAAAGTTAATAAAATTCATGGAATAAATTTTTTTCCGTTGAAAGGATGAGCTAAGTGTGCTAGTGTCATGTGTACTCTTTAAATATTTTCTGATAATAGGGGATTATGTGCTAGTTGAACTACTGTGAAAGTAGTCATTTAAAACATTTTAGTGGATTAAAAGTTTTTAAAAGAGAATAAATACGAGTTTTAACTTTTTTATTGCAGTTTAGTGTACCTTTTACTTAAGAATGTAATATGGCAGAGAAAGAAGATAAAAAATTCTTCGGAAAGAAGGAATTTTTATTGTTAACATTCAATGGCCGACGTAACAAGCAGAACAACAGTGAATGCAGTAATCTCATCAGTAAAAACATGAACACGAATGGCAGAAACTACTTGGAACATGGATTCAATAGTTCACGAAAGGCACATATATTGTATTAGCAAGGATACACACTTTAAAACTTTATACACTTTTACAATGTACTCCTGCTCCGGAAACGAACACTTAATATACTTTATTCTGCTTTATTCACTGAGTTCAGTAAATGATTTTTAAGAGCCACACAGGAAAGTAGATAAGAGGAGTAATATTGAGAATTATAATGTAACTGAGTGCTAAGAGTTATTTACAAGTTGATTTTTGATTTTTGATTTGAGAATTGAATTGACCTAATATAAAGTTTGGTAAAAGGTTCTTTATAAGTCAAATTAATATTAGCAAGAAAATAAATTCAACATAATATTAGAATATATTAACATATACAATATCTTAATGATGCATAATATCAATGTATACAAAAGACCTAACTGTACGAGTATCACATTATTTTATTATTTTATTGACATTTAATTTGATTTTAATATTAGTTATGATAAAAGTAATGATTTTAATAATTATAATGAAAGTATCATTTCGTTCTAATATAACACAGCAAGTGAATTTGTTAATCAACTTTCACAGCAAATTAACAAAACTCTAAACTGCGAGTATATAAGACAAGTACAGCTTTGGGTCAGTTGGTCAATAAACGCTGACTCTGAGCTTCAAATTTGACAGGGCATGAGTTCAACACTTGGTATTTGCAGTATCAAAAATTATTTACAAATAATTAAATACAAGAAATAATTCCAAAACCACTGATGATGGGTGTTTGGTAATACTCGATACAGCTGTATGATCAACCAAAAATTCAATTATTTAAAAAATATAAAAAAGAATTTTGTTGTTGTAGTTCACTATTTTTCTAATCCTGTTTAGAAAGTAACTTATTTAATAGAAACAATTATTTTAATAGAGAGGCTACTCCAACATTAGTGAATTGCAACAAGAAAATATTATTATTTTTAATTAAGTAAGTTTTAAGGTGATCATATTTTATTGACAACAAAACAGCAATTAAAGTGTTTCAATTCTTTACCAAAACAAGTAAAAGAATGTCAAGCTCATACGCCTAGCTATTAGTTGACGATAGTACTTTCGAATCTGTCACGTGTTTTATCTACCTTTGCACCGCCGTAGTAAACAACAACGATGTTAACCTGGAGATGAAACGAAGAATCACCATTGTCCTACTAACTACTATAAACTCAGTAAAGAATTTTAATGTAGAGCTCTCAATCTCTCAACTGATATAACTTACGCTCTCTGGGTCGCTCATGCAAACTATAACTCTGTATGGTGCAAAAGCATGTATATTATCAGAAATTGATAAAGCTGTACTGGGAGTTTTCAAGAAAAAAGTTATTTTTTTTATATATTTTTCTGAGCCATTGTTATTATTAGTAACATTACATTTGATAGAAATATAGATAAAAAACAATTTTATAAATTATTAATCATGATAGATGGTAATAAAATAATATATTTCATTTCAACTGTTTTTAATAAATAATATATTTTAAAAAAATTAAACAATTTCAAATATTTTTAATTAAAATTTGTGTTAAAAAGTAATAAAATAATGTTTTTTTCAAAAATAAAAAAAATTTTAATTAAAAATCATGTTAAATGAAAATTAAATTATTTTTTTGGATTTAAAAATTACCTTTTCAACTTAAAATCAGTTATTATTAAAAAAATAAAAATCAACTAATAACTCTTATCAATCGCGTTTTAAAATAAATTAAAATTATAATTATATTTCCTTTATATTATATTTTTCATACATTTTGTATAAAATTACCAAAACAACTACCTTAGTTACATGTAAAAGTTTATATTTTCACCGAGAGTAAGAGTTGGTGACATCGTGATAAGTTGGGAGGATAGCATTAAATACCTAGGAATCACAAATATGCACCGCCAAGCAGATCACTTGGCACAAGCACAAACAAATCAAAAGAAGTAGTTGCGCAAAAACACTACAATGTTTGCAACCATTTTTCAAACACATCTACAGCCACATCTACAGCCACATAATTAGACCAGTATTACTTTATGGGTGTGTCGCGTATAACAAAGGTGCCGACTCTACTGTCCAGAAGCTGCAAATTGCTCAAAGTCAAGCTCTGCAAAGATACTCCATGGTACAACCGCAAGAATCATACGCTAAGAGACTTTTGAATAGATCCAGTTAAAATATATATAAGGAGCAGAGCCCTGAAGATATATGCGAAAACCGACTGGCTGCCCTACTTAGCACTATCTAATCTCAAAGTAATCACTAACCGTACTTGGCGGTACGTAGATCTTAGATCAGGCATTGTATAATCACGAAGCTTATGAGGAATACATAAATTAGTCAGTGAGATGGGTGGGATTCCGCAAATACCCCCCAGCTATCAAAGAGCAAAAGTGCCCAGATGCGTTAACTCGGAAAAGGCTCAACATTAAATCGTGTGAGTTATACTTTGTTTTCAAAAATAAAAATAATTCCTGACTTTTATATTTTTAAGGCAGAAATGTGCTTATTGAAAAAAAAAAACAGAGTGTAAGAGTTATTTGTGCGATGAAAAATAAAAACAACATAATAACATTTATTTTTGAAAAATATAATGTAAAGCAAATAAAATTATTATTATATATAAAGCAAGCATAATATTAAAGATAAATGTTGTTACAATGATAATTATATGCTTAAATATAAGTTTAGACAACTTTCTGCTGCTGTTTTTTTTTTTAAAAATTTTTGATATAACTATTATTTTGGGTTCCTGTTTGAAATAAATTTCTTGTCATGGAACAAAATTAATTTTAAAATATATATATATATATATTTCTTGATTTGTACCTTTCTTTTTAAGTTTTTAACTGGGTCTTTGAACTAAGTGAACTGACTACGTTTTCTTTTCTGTTGTTACCTTAGGCAGGAATAAATTAACTGTTGTGGGGCAGGAAATGAGATGCAGAATATTGATAATGAAAAAAAGAAAATAACAATGCATAAGAAAATAACGAAACTATCTTGTCCATTCTCATTTTTAATGATTTTGCTGCGTTTGTGAAGTCTTTCCCTGACTGCTTTAAGAATTGCAAGCAATTTGATTATAAGTTTATCATGCATAGTACATTTATCCAAAGGATCTTCGTCCTTGCTGTCTACATGGTAAAATAGTTTCAAAAATGTATATGTTTATTTTGGAATTCAGTAAAACCACATTGAGCAGAATATTCTTTTGTATTTTCAGATTAAAATTTTCTCTGGTAATGTCACATGAATACCTAAATAACTAAATATCTAAGTAGAAAATTATTCTTACAATACATTTGAACGATAGTAAATGTTTAATTTATATTTCTTAGTATACAGAATAACACAAGCTACATTTGTGTATTTATATTATTTCTATTTTTCTTTTATTATTTTTTTTTATGCTTTTGTTTTTCAATTTAATTGCATAGAATATTGCAAAATTTTGTTACTGCTAGTACGATTTTCGTTGTGTGAATTTAAATTAAAGTTCAACCATTAATAATTAAATACATTTCTCAAACACAAACTCATTTTAAGCCATACATTGACTCTAAGACTTCACAACAGACTTTCACATACAAAACATTTAAGAAGTCATTTTGTAATTTCAACGCAATCGTTAATGTAAACGTCGTCAACGTCGTCAACGTCGTCAACGTCGTCAACGTAGTAGTAAATGTAAAACGTAACCCTTACGTTTTATTTATTTAAAGAAGAGACCCTCACATATTCACACACACAAACATACAAACAAACAAACTTACGTGACTTCAAACCATAAAAACTTTCTGCAATTGCCTTTTTCGTCCGTGTTTGTGACATTTGGATTGTATTATGTTATGATGCTGTTTTGCGTTGGTGTGCGTGACTTATGTATGTGGGTTATTGTGAGTTTTGTTCATGACAGACAAACAATCAGTAAAACAAAAGCACAACAAAATGCATTCGTTCAACGTAAATCACGCGTGTTTGTGTTGGTGTCATGACGGTATGTATTATAACGGTGAGCACGAGTTAAATTAGTGTTTATACTCATATGTTTGTAGTCATGTGTATTGTACTTTTCCGACTCCGATGTGAGTTAACATTGCATAGCTATGTTAACGTAGGTCACATTGGGACTCACGCAATAAACACTGCCTCCATTAGAAAAGTGTAAAATAAAAAACCAATAAATTTAACACCTTTTATTTAATGCACACAAATCCCGCACGTACATAAACGCAAAAGCGCACACACTCTCACTCACACTGATATATATATGTGTAATGTTTCTATATATAAATATAAATTTCTATCCAAACATTTGTTTTAATTATTAGTAAGTGAAAATACTAAACGATTAAGAGAAATAGCTGCGTTAGCAGAAACGCGATATATAATAAAACGAATGAAAGTAAGAATTTATGCTGAATTAAGGTAAAAAGCTTAAATTTAATATAATTTGATTAACTTAAGTCTTAAACAAACTTACTAAAAATTATGTAAATGGATTATTTGCAGATATATTTTGTTGTAAATAAAATTAAATCAAGATATTAAAAGATTATTGTATGAGATTAAAATAAATATTTTAAATACATAGAACTGAATTTAATTCAACTCCATAGAAAATAATCAATGTACTTTAGAGTAAAATATAATAATTTATTTATATAAAAGGGGAAACACATTTATTTTCAGACAAATTTAAAATATAAATTAGATGTTACTTTTTTGATTTGTTTAATAATAATATAAAAACTTGATTCAATTCAATTCAATAAAAATTATTTATTTGTTTAATAATAATGTAAAAACTTGATTTAAATATAAAAATTATTTGATCTCAAGTTTTTTGTTTTGTTTGTTTATTATTACTTTCTTACTTACTTATTTGGCCGTAAGAACCTGTTGCTGCGTTCTCCAGTCTCGTACATCAAGTCCAGTTAATGCTTCCTGAACTTGATCGCTCCACCGGAGACACGGTCTATCTCTAAGTCTTCTTTCGCCAACTACTGCTTCAAACACCTTTTTGGCTGGAGCATGTTCATCCATTCTTACGACATGACCAAGCCAACGAAACCGGTAGATGTTAATTCGCTGAATTATGTCAATATCGTACAGCTCGTCGTTCATTCGTACGGGGTAGTTGTCGCCAAATCATAGAGGACCAAAGATCTTATAAAAAACTTTTCTCTTGAATAATCCCAGCGCTGCTACATCATTCTGTGATAACGTCCCTACTTCTGCGCCATACAGAAGCACTGGAAGAATAAGCGACCAATAAAGCGTAAGTTTCGTTTGTCGAGAGAGAGCTCTACATCTCAATTGCCTACAGAGTCCATAGTAGCACCTGTTAGCAATGGTGATTCTTCGTCTGATCTCCAGGCTAACATCATTATTGTTCGTTACGGCGGTGTCAAGGTAGATGAATTCCATGACAGATTCGAAAGTATAATCGCCAGCCACTAGCTCGACTCTTGAGTAACAAAATTAAAATTAGTGTTAATAACAGTTTTCGCACAGTTTATTGCATTTACTGGATTGAAATCTTACTCAAGCTTGATGCTGTTAAAAACGTCACTTATTAATATTTTACATTTACATTTAACAAACACATAATCTTAATATATATATATAATTTTAATGGCAGAAGGCGCAACGAACATTAACAATATCAATCTTAACAAAAAGTTAGAGAGGAAAAATATCATCCCAGTGCGTCCTGATCTGTACATTAACATGTAATTGAGTTTGCAAACTTTTAAATCTTTTTTTTTAATCTCCTTGAAGTTTTCCAAGATTTTTGCTAAGTATTTTCTAGCCAGGTTATTAGAGTGCTTTAAATATTTTAGCAATATTTTTTAATTTCCCCTTTGATCATAACGACCCTTAAGTTGTTCCGAATATTTTCTTTTTTTACATACAGATACTTTATTTCGATTTCGATTGCAATCTTTTGACTATGTTTGGAATTGACTGGGAAAAAGTACCATTCTTGATAAGCTTCTTCCATTTAAACTATAGCAATTCTCGCATTTCATTACGTCTATTTATTTTTCTATATTACACCGACGCGACTGAAAGGCTAAACTGCTAAAAGCTGGTGGCAAAGCACCCTCACATCATTGATGGAAGGTGACCAACGTAGTACCAAGCAGTTGGTACTACCAAGTGGCAAAATCAAGTTGCTGATCAGGCTATAAATCGCAAAAATTCACTAATGAAACAGTTTTTACTTTTATACTACATAACGCCGCCTATCAACTACATTTCCAAATAATAAGAGTAAAAATAAATTTTTTATATTTTTATGTGCTGCCTTAATATATATTTTTTATGTGCTTAATTTTTATATTTTTATGTGCTGTCCTTAATATATTTAACAAAAATAAAGCAAATTTTAATAAAGAGATATATCTTATGTGAAGAAAACAAATATTTATGGAAAAGTTTCTTAAATTTATAAAATTCCAAATGAAATACCCATTACAGTTACTTAGTCAAAGTAAACCTATTCTTTAATTTGTTATGAATGAGAGGCATCCGGTATCACTTCAGATTTTTATGTCTTTTTTATTACTGAAATTGTTACACATTTACCAAATATGCTCCAAGCACTGAAGTCTCGTCAATTTTGAAACTCAGCTAAATACATCAAAGCAATTGTAATCAAGGTATTTTAACACAGTAAGTGTATTTAATAAAATAAAAAAAACATTGATTTTTTAGGAGTTTTTGAACGTATTGTCAGGCTTAAAATAATTGATAAAAATTAACTTAAACATAAAATAATTAAGCTATTCAGAAGAAAGCTTATTCTGATTATGATATGCAATAATTTTATGCACGAATTCCATAAAGTAAATGTTTACTTTATCTATTGCAAAGTAAATTATTGCAATTTAACTAAATGTGAATGAATATTGCATAGAAAAATAAAATATTTGGTAGTTCAAAAGGAAAAAACAATACCTAGAATAATTTGTTAAGGACCATCAACATATTTAAACAAAATAAATAATGAGTTGTTAAGCAACACTGTTGGTAATGCAAAGATATAAATGCAGAAGATCAGATATGAATGCAGAAGATCAGATTTCAACCAAGTTATAGCACATGAAGAAACTAAATCATTTTGGTATATGTACATAATAATGCAATCATTGCAAATATTTTAATATTAATTAATATTTATAGGGAAAAATTAGTTAATACTTAATTAATATTAATATTATTAATTACTTTAATTATTAATAGTAATTAACTTTAATTTGATTTTTAAAAATATACGCATTTACGCTTTTGCAAAAGGTATTAAAATTACTTACAGAATGAAAATATTATCGACATAAAAGTATTATTTTCACTAAAAAAATACATTAAAAAGTAAGTAAAAACTAAAAATCAAGAAAATTAATTATCTTTTTATCGTTCGGTTATTTCTACATTAATACATTTTCAAAACACTTCTTTAAGATTTGTCATATAGCACATGAATTTCTTATCGTTACTTGCATTGTTTTTTATCAAACCGGAAATTCGGCAAAGTTTATATTGAACTCGCCATTATTTTATTCTTATTGTCTGCCTCAGAATTTATTTCCTGATATATAATACTTTTAAACGTGCACTTCATGACGTATGAGCGTTTATTATACACGCTCTCATATAAAGGTGTTATGTATCAAAAAGGCTTCAGCATCGTAACGAAATGGTTTTATTCACGAAATTGAAAAGTATCATATGGAAGAGATGGAAGCCTATTTTCAATATTTTCTGAAATACGGCGCTTCAAAAGAAACTTTAGTTAAAATAAATATACCGTTGTATCTCAAAATTGGTAAATTCAAAAAGCTTAGCTCATATGCACCAGATAATATTCTATAAAATTAACAATTTAATTGACCTATCAGGGATTGAAAATTGCATCTAGCGCTGTTTATCGCCTAGCAGCAATTTTTAATTTCTGTTGTTTTCCAAAAAAAAATAAATATTGATAAGAAAAATTTTCGCTCATTAAAGAGATAATTAGATAAATCTGATTTTGAGTATTGGTTTTGAAAGTGTTTGAACCGATTTTAAAAATATATAAAAACTAATAAATGTGTATAAAAATCAATTTTTTAAAAGCGAAATATAGAAAAATAATAATTTTAAATTAAAACAATTTCCATCACATATTTTGTAACCCACTTGGTAAACCCTTGTTAATATATGTTTTTTACAATTACCCCATGTGATTAACAGGGGTCCAGAACAAAAAAAATCACTTCGACAATAAGGAATTAAAAAAAGTCCAAAACATTTCTTTTAATGGACTACTAACCACCACCTGTGCTATTGAACTGTCTTGGCAAATTCAACGGAAAAAGCCCTATCGTATCTCGTTAACTTCATTTGAAAAACAAAATGGTCTAACAAAAATACAATGGAAAACCATATTGACAACAATAGCCAGTATAATTCTCCTTATCTTGCCCACTTTGAGGGCATCGCAATAGGCCATAGTTACATCCAAGTGTAGGTGTAACTGAACCTGCTATGACGACTTAGCAAGGACTGACATGTTAAGTCTGGTTCCATTAGCTCCTTGTGGAGCATAGGATCTCTACAAGAACTAACAGAGTCCAAATATTTATATCATCACGAGACTTTTATAAAATAGATATGTAGTGTAAATTTTCTTTTTTTTTATCGTGGTTATAGTCCTCATATATAAACCATAAAAAATAATTCTTTGTAATGATTTTCTCTATACACAAAGGGATATGCATCTTTTCCTTTCTTTGATTATGCACTTCCGAATGCACAAGGTATAAGTATTATATTACTTACTTGATTTAAACTTAAAATTTCAAAAGAGATTACTATTTATCAAATTAACAATATTTACATTTTATATATATATATTATTATTTTTATAAGCGCATTTTAAAGCTGAAAATAAGTCCTTATTAAAAGTTTCGATTTAACAAAAATATGGTTAATATATGTTTATATTATATATATGTAATAATAATGCATATTATATATTTCGTGTGTTTTATAAATATCTTATAAATATATAAATATTCTGAATATAGAAACGCACATAGTAAAATATTAAATGGAAACTGAAGTATATTATGCATACTGAAATACCTCATTTAAAATGCACTTAAAAAGAATTATCAAATGCAACATTAATTTCACTCCGTTGCTATTCAAATTGCATAGATAATTTATTGAAAATTCCAAACTGAAATATATTTAAATTGAAATCATGAAAATACATAATTTAAAATTGGATGATATGAGTATTTGTGTGTAAACTCTCAGATGATACTTTTCATGGTTGTTAGTGAATAGTCCGATTCTATTCACACTACCAGCAATGAGATAATATTCCAAAAAAAGGTAAAAATGATGAGGAACGAATATAAAAAATAAAATAAATTCAAAATTAATAGCGAAATCATTGTCAGCGTATTCAGGAATATGAAAACCAATTTCAATTTATTTATGATTCCCACAAACTTTCAAATCTTTACGAAAACTATTACAAAAATCAATTTGCCGCAGAACTGCACCAGTAAACGATGCCAATGGGATTTGGCTATCATTGTAGGTTTACTTCATCAATATCGGGAAACTATATGTGCACAAGCGCACAGATACACAGATACATTCAGTGCTAGTACCAGTGCCGTACGAGTGCAAATACAAATAAAAATACAAATAAGTGCAAAAGCAGAAATGTAGTCTTAAAATATTATGAATCGGACATCCCACGGTAGCTGCGCACCGCTTATACTTTCAAGTCATGTCTGAAGATACATAATTTTTGCTCCAATTCAATTCAATTTCATTTCTTTAATGTTTTCAACACAAACTAAAACACAAACAGATACGGATTTCAATAAAAAAAATATTGTTAGTAATGCGGCAAAAGAAGGATGAAGAAAGGGAAAACTAAGTGATTTGATATCAAAAATATTATTTTATTATTCCGGGAACAATTTCGAAAATTATACATAAACATTTATGTTTCTGTGTGCACTTGTAGATATGTGGAAAAATTTTAAAAACAATTTCCGCTTCCAGCGAAACCAGAACGTGTTGATCAAAATTTAAATTTCATCCGCTGCGGTTGGAACTCCACCGTGAACCTCCACTCTTTTCTGTTTGCCAAATCGGTTAGGGCTCTCCAATATCGACTTTAATAAACTGCTTCGATACTGGAAGAGTGAATCTGTGTGCCATTGGATATGATTTCGTGTTAGTTTATTTGAGAACGCGTGACTTAGTGTGAAATACCATTTGATGGAGGCGGCTTATATGTGACCGCAAAGCTTACTGTGTACAGTGTGTTTGCAGACTCCTTAATTAATACTCAGACAGCCAAGCAAAAAGGCACCCAGTAATAAAAATTGGAATCATATGCAATTTTTTGAATTTTTGGAGTTATGTTTTTAATCAATCAATTATTATAATATTAATTTTATGATTTGTGGGCTTTTCTGGTCTTTGGTTAGTTTAAATTAGAGTAATGGACTTGTATTCAAAGCCTGGTCTTATATAGATTTCATAACAATTAAAACAATGCATTTTTTGGTTTTCTACAATTAAAATTTGTAAAACGATTTCATAATATATATTCATAATATTTTGTTTTAATAAGAATTTATTACTGGGTATAAAATTAAAATTTCTTGCTAAAACAAAAAACAACTTTTTTTTATTAGATGAGTTGAGCAGTTCACTCTTGCTCTTTAAGTCTTCTGAGAAGTGGCGTTTGTATTCTCAAAAGTCTTTTATAACAGACGAATTTCTAATTTTTTTAAAATATATTAATTACATAAGTTCAATAATCCGCTCTTGTTCTTTTGAGAAGAACACCACTTTTGTGAAGCGGTGTTTAATATCTAAGAAGCTTTTTATAAGAGGCGAAAAGATCTTCCTTTTCGTTTTTATTTTAAAAGATATTTATTACATGAGATGTGAACGATCCACTCTTGTTTTTGTGGAATTCTCAGAAATGGCTGTTGATATCTTAGAAATTTTTTGCAAGAGACAAAAAGATCCCCCTCATCGTTTTTCTTTTAAAACGTAAATTAATTAATTTGACTTTTCAAAAAATCAATATATCAAAAATCTTTCAGAGGAAAAGAAAGATTGCTCGTCTTCTTGATTTCTCAATAATTTTTTTATGAAAGGTACAAAATGCTTGTCCTAATCACATTTTTTTTATCTGCCAAGTTCTTATCTTTTAGTCCAGCCTAAAGTTCCCTCAAATTTTGTTTCTCCACCACAAAAATAGTAATCCCTTCATCGCAATTTGTCAAAGACATTTTCAAAATTTTTTCTCTTTCAGTTAGATTTGCCTCTTAATTAATGTGGTTTAAAGTTTTGCAAACATCACACTAATAATCTGTCAAAGTCCAATAAATACATATTCCACGTCAATTATTCCTCTTCAGAGCTTACATTCTTGGAACACTAGGCTTTCTACTGAGTTTAAATTTTCCCCTAAAATATGAAAGAATAGAAAACAAACACATGTTTTTTTTTTATTTTGTACTTAAATTTTAAAAATTCATCAACTACTTTCCCATCGCAATTTATTTCACAAAAAATTCTAAATAAAGAGAAATGAACCAGGTATATTCTGAAGTGGAAAAAATTTTAAAGAATAAATTTCGAATAATCAAAATTAGATTTGCTATTGCCAATAAAATTTGGAAATCAATTTTAGTTTTGAACCCAATTCTGTTTAAAAGAGATCATATTGTTTTTCTTACACAATATTTGGGGAAGGATAGGGTCTCAACAGTTCTCTTTGTTCTTCTCCAGCGTTGTAACGAAGCAATACAGATTCAAATCTGAATTCCTATTAAGGAATAATCTGTATGTTTGCGACCGTAGTTTATAAAGCACTACCATTTGTGTCTTTTAACTTTGGACTGCGCACGGTGAAATTTGCTGGACTACACAACTTCATATTATGTATTTAATATTAGTTCTCTTATACATTCTTAAAATCTATATAAATACGTTAAGAGTATTACTATTTTATAAAATTAACCAATTTTCAATTTTTATAATGTGTATTTCTTAGAAAAAAGTAATTTAAATTGTATATTTTTAACGTCATTTTAGCAATTATTATGATAATACTATATATATATTCTCTGAACAACTTTTTTTTTATTATCTCATTTATTCGCTTCTCGTAGCTCAAAATGGTCTACTATATTTCCTACTGGGTAACGAACTTATACGCATATTTGTTTAGCTGTAAAAACAATATACACTTAATTAAAAATATAAAAAATTTTCTAAAGGAACTCCCACTTTAAAATTAAGAGTGAAAAATGTAATTAATAATTTTATTATCACTTTTTAAGGCGTAGTAGTTTCTGTACATTTTCTAAATAAATCTTAACATTTCTTTAAATGTGAATAAAAGTGATAAATGTATAGTTCTTTGAAAATCGTTAAATCACTTTAAAACTTATACTTCTAAAAAGAATTCCTTAATTATTTCAAATTTATAAAATTAATATTAATGACAAATAAATTAAAATCTAGCTAAAGATTAAAGTCTAGCTAAAAATTAAAGTTACTCGCTTTAGACCAAAGTGATTGATGTCCAAAAAAAGTGTTCATAGAAAAAGTTTTTCATTGCAAAGAGGAACAAACTTCTTTATAAAGCTGTTAAGAATAATAGAATAAATTTATTTTAAATCTCTCTATTATTCTCTATTTGGTCTAAAATAAAATGAAATAACTTTCTGCAATTTAATTATATTAAATTTGCACAAATAGTTTTTTTAAACAGTTCGAAGATATTCAGAAATCATAAAATATATTATAAATTATATTTTAAAATTAGAAACAATTTGAGTTTAAATTATGTAGTTTATTTAAAATTAGAAAAAAATTTCAAACAGCTGGTTTTTATTTTAACAATTGTTACTTTTTCTGATATACTGAAGAGCATGAAATTAAAAACGTTACTACGAAAATTTTGATTGATATTTATTAATAAATATTAAATAATTTAGTGTTTAAAAAAAAAATCAAATAAAGATACGTAATCTTAATAGAATTAAACAATTCTTTTAATTAAAAGATCTCTGATGCATGTTTTTCAAATCATATCAAAAACAAACCTGGCAGATATTGACATTTTTTAAAAAGTTTATATAAAAAAATGATACTAATTTGCGGACAAATATACCCAATAGAGAATTAATTAAGCTATCATTAGCAATCCAAAACACAAAAATAGAGTAGTTCAATTTTGCGAAATTTAAGATTAAAGTTAAACTAAAAATAACCTACTTTTAAGACAAGAATATATTTACTCATCGTGTTACTTGTAAATATATAATTATAATTCTCAATAAATTGGTTTAATTACTAAATAAAGTTTTAAATAAACATAACACCATTATAATTCTCATTATGTTTACTTATGCTATATCATAAATGTGCAATGGTTGGTATTAACATTTTAATAGTTTAATATGTGGAATTTTCATATCGCAAGATCCTAGAATTTGCTTGTTGGGTAGAATCTATAATTAATTCAAACTGGTTGGTTCAGATTATCAGTTATGGTTTAATAATAATAAATACCACTTGCAGAATTGATGGTATGTGGTACTTTTTAAAAAAACTTAGTAAAGTGATGACGGAAATTAAAGACAATTTTTTCGGGTGTCGGCAGAAATTTATTTTTTTTTTAAACGCTTTTACGTCCTTTTAACATCGACTTTTAGAGTAAATTTTTCCGAAAAAAAAGAAAATCCCAGGATATAATTGTTAATGGATAGACTCACTACAAACACTTAAATTTGAAAACTCATTAATTTTAAGAGCTACATTGTATATTACCAATAATTTGATGTTTTTGAGTTGCTCAATTCAAAATAAATGGATTTCAGTAACGTTTTTCGCTGATATTTGATAAATTCATGCCCAGTTTTAAGAGAATCTGCGGTGTTGGCACACTACGGCTAC
>NC_051846.1:150289881-150296233 GCF_002237135.1 Teleopsis dalmanni | reverse complement strand
CTATATAAAATGGACACCTGTTGTGTCTATGCTTATATTTGTTCAGAATGAGGCTTTAGTTTTTAGGGAGCCTCATTCTTTAATACTCTCCATGATATATTCAACAATGGTATTGGTCAGATATCATTATCAATGTGTCCCGCTAGTTCTAATATACTCACAATTCCGCTCTGCAAAATTTATAAGGAACTTTAGGGAAAATCTTAGAAAGATTCTTAAGTTTTTTATATTCATCGTCAGTGTTTTGTAGCATTAATAACCTGGTTGATATTTAGCCTTATCACACTAGATTTTTTATATTTCTAAGAACAATATAAACGAACAGTATGGCGTATAAACGGCAGCTTGGTATCAATTAATCGCATAAATAATCAAACCCCTAAATCGTGTAATTAGCACTCTGCTATTCTGAATTATTTTGCTGTTGGAATTTCTTCCACTAAAAAAATTTCGTTCTATATGTATTTGGATATAACAAAGTGTGAGTAATTCGTTATTATTGAATTTTAATCCTCAATTATACACAAATGTGACATAGACCATTAAAACACGTTTCTCAATTAATTCTCAACAGTTATGTGTGAAAAAATTGGAGCTTTAACACTGCTAAAGCTAATATTTTTCTCTATGTTTTTAATACATTTTTATGTTTACTTTTAAATTTACTTTTAGTTTATATTTTGAAACAGAATTTTCTGTTCAAAAAAAAAAAAAATGGTGTGAATGAAATTATTTTCTATAAGCTGATTGATATAAACAAGCTAAAATTAAATAAATGAAATATGTATGAATATTCGCGCTTAAAAGATATTTGAAAAAATTGTTTTGATCTGACAAAAATGTAAATAAAAATCTGCGAAAATTGAATTCAATCAAATTCAAGTGTGAAAAACTGCGCTTGACAATTTGCAAACTTCACAGATGCACAAATACAAACACAAATACTGAGTTAAATAATTTTTGGTTTATATTTTTTTAACAGATTTTACTTTAAATAACCACAGTTCATTCAGCATGCAGTGCTGGTGCATCATGCGAGTGTCAACTTAACAAATAGTAAATAAAATTTAAAAGTTTAGCATAAAGCACATTAGTTGCACTCATTCCATTGCAGATACAAATAAACCCAAACACATGTGTGTGCACAAACACACACTACACACTACACACAACAACATGCACTCACGCAAATACAAAACTTATGTGAACATTTTACACACTCAAATACACTT
Source organism: Teleopsis dalmanni (assembly GCF_002237135.1). Classification (NCBI taxonomy): domain Eukaryota; kingdom Metazoa; phylum Arthropoda; class Insecta; order Diptera; family Diopsidae; genus Teleopsis; species Teleopsis dalmanni. Next base: position 150,295,001 of record NC_051846.1, on the reverse strand, counting down.
AGCTCAACTTTTGTGCAGTTGAGTCGCGCAAAAGAAGAAGAAAAAAAAAAAGTAACACAAATTCAGGCAGACACATTCCAAGTACGAATAATTCAAAAATTCGTTTTTTTTCTACTCAACGTTGCAACAACACGAACAGATAAAAATATAAACTGAATAATAACAATAACAATAATAATAGAAAGCAGAAACAAGTTTGCTGCCACTGCAATTTCCACTCATATTACTGCCACTCACATATCAAATAGAATTTCTAGTTTGTATGATTTTATTACAAAAACACTCTTTTAATAAAAAGGATTGGCACAAAAGGAAGTGAGGAAGAGATAAAAATGTTACATTAACAATAAAAAAGGATATAGCTTCAAATACAAATACAACAAATGCGAATAAATAACACCGAGCGCGCCTTTGCTATAATTTGTAGCTTAGTTTGCAGCGGTTACAATATAAACCACTCACAAAATTGACTGCGACTGCGACAGCAACAGCGACTGAGACTGAGACTGAGACTGAGACTGGGACTGCAAAAGAACAAACAGGAAAAAAAATTGGAACAACAATCACAAAGGCTAACACCAGCTGCTTTAACAACAATAAAGAAGTTAGATTAACAACAACTACAAGTACAGGACGCGCAATTGTTAAGTTTTATGTTTAAATTTAGCCGAAAAGTATAAAAAAAAATGTGGTGAGTAAAACAAGCAACAAAACACAACTCAAAGTTAAGGAAAAGTTCCAACTAAGAAGAAACCAAATAACTGAAAAGGACTCGCCATAAAACGAATTATTTTTTTTTGCATTAAAAACATTCATAAGACAATTTAAATGAAACATTTAAAATAATTTTTTTTTTGTTAAATTAAACTATAATGTTAAACTGTAAAAAACTAAAATTTTAGTTTCCTAATGCACATATATTCCATTTAAAAACTTAATATTTCAACACTTACTTACTTTTTGTAGACAAGCAAATTGGGAATTGGGCTCATATTTCCTCAGCAGTCAGGTCAAGAATTACATGACCCTTATACTCCAAATTACTTATCTAGATTAATAAACGTCCTAACGTAACACTGGTCTAAATGATGGGTGGAATCAGACTCTACCTGTTCTGCCGATTCTTCTATAGTACATATCTAACGGCGCTGGAATAGTAGACCCCGAAGCACCTGTTTTGTCGATGTTCAGACTTCTCCAGCCAATTGAGGAGGACTCCTCATTCCATTTCACCTATCTATCAACCTATTTTGTTTATAAATATGTGAACAAGTTACACTTTACTTGCACTTTACTTTAAATAGTTTGGGTACTGATTCAAACACCTTTCTGATTAAAGCAATTTCTTCCATTCGCACGATTTGACCAAACCGGTGAATTTTTAGTGCTTAACTATATCAATGCCACAGCATACCTTGCACAGTTCATAAGAGATTGAGATGTCTTCCATAGATAGAGTTTTTTTTTGAATACATCTAACGCCTTCTCATCACTGTTAATAATTATCGAAACTTCTGTACTATACAGCAGGAGAGAGATGATAGGAGACTTGTAAGCATGATTTTTGTTTGTCGAGAGAAGGCTTTATTTCTCAATTAGATATTTAGCTCAAAGTAATAAGACTAATCTTAAAATAACAAAAAAATGCAAAAGATTTATTTCTTTCACTTTTTATAATTAATTATACAAAATAGTCTCGTCCGGAATCAATGCAGCAATGAAAACGTTCAAAATAATTTAATAATTTTTTTTTTTATACTCATCTGTAGAAATTGCCTTTAGATCAAAGTAATTTGGATAACGAAATAATATCAAAACGATTTATTTTCATAGTCAAAAGAATAATGGATGATCAATAGCAAATTACCTTTTTTGATCACTAATTTCAGATTCGGAAATAACCAAAAGTCCCACTAAGCCAAATTTAGTGAAGATAATGGATGATCAATAACAGTATTGCGTTTTTTTTTATTAAGAATTGACATAGCATCATGGCTACATCAATTCTGAAGATGCACCATAGTTACATTAGATTAGATTGGAGTGTTGGTTTTACACACCAAAATCCAGTTTAACTTTTTATAAGAACACATTGTGATTCCACGAGTGCATGAAAGTGCAATAAACACAAATGATAGAATCCCGACATTCCAATCGAACCCTACCGATATTCTGGCCTATATGCTTTGTAAAACTTCGATTTATTATTATGCGTTTTCCATTATCAATTAATTAATTTCTGCTAACAATACAGAACTAAGTGTTATATGTTAACAATTATAATGTATACAAAGAAAAGCTCTTCTATCACTTTCACTGTATTTACTGACACATAAAAGATCTTTTATAGACATAAAGTAACATATGCCAATAGAAACGACCAAATCTTAATTAAATTAACATAAACTGATTTAGTTGCAGTGGGAACATGACCGTTTTAACGGTTTCCTTCGTGAAATTTATAACATATTTTTGTTGAGCTGAAAATTCTGTAATGTAGTCTTACGTCATTAGTCGATCATTAGAGCGTAAGGCACTAGGGAGTTTGAATTCCATTTTTATTTTAAAACTTCCTGCACAATTTTTAACATATTTTTCTCATTGATCTTTCACATTAATGCTGAGTTTATCAGTCTCAATCGTTTGAGTATGACATATTCTGCTTTCCGTTTCCCAGTCTTCTTTCTGACGAGTCGCATAGACACAGAAAAACTGTTTCGTACAATTTTTTGATTCTTTTGATGTTTTGTTAATAGTGAGTGGTCTTTCGAAGTGACTTTCAGTTACTGTCTTCCCGGTTGTTAAGATAGTCACTAATTAGAAACATTTTCATAAAATTATTAAATTTTTAAGCTAATTTAAAATTTAATAAAATATTTATTCTTTGTTCTCCTTAGTTTTTTTTTTAATTTTCATGTATAAATTTGCACTAAGTTGAGTTAAGTTCTATGGGTAAAATAGAGGGGCTTACTTTGTAATTGGTATAAATTTAATTTAGCAGGATGATGTATATATTTTTAGGACAATATGACATTTACATTCAATGGCTTAATTACTTTAGTAAATGACTTTAAGGAATATAACTTATTATATTTTGTTCAAATTAATTTTTGACAATATAACAGTGATAAACATATAAGATATGTTAGATTTATTTGAATTTATATATGAGATTTTTAATATAAGATTAAAAAATAGTTTTTATTATTAAAATAAAGAAAAGTAGACAAAATTTTTTGTATCGTTTCAACATAATATTTTTGAGTATTTGGATGAACACTGTTTTCATATATTTTTAAGATTGAGAATTTCGGTATGAAAGTTTAATAAAGTGATGGCTGTTGTGAATAAAATGGCAGTAGTTGTGTCATGGTTAGGAAAGCGTTAAATTCATTTAAAGTTTTAAAAGTTTCTGGCACGTAATACATGGAATTCTGAAGAAACTGCTCATTTCTAAATCGTTTTGACTTTTTCAATAATGAAGATTTTCGTTGGCCATTTTTTTTTGTGCTGGAGGTCTACGGAAAATGGCAAACTAAAAAGTGCAGTTTTTGCATTTTAATTTTATTTTTATTCTTATTTTCAGTTTCAGTTTTCATTTTCATTTTCTATTAAAGTTGCGTTATTATTCTCCACATTAAATTTTCTCTTCTTATTTTCTTCTGCGTGGTCGAGAGTTTGAAATGCTCTACGCAGTAATAAAAGTTACAAATGCGATATAAAATTATAGTGACGTTCGACATACGCAAGAGCTAAGTCCACACGTACGAGTACGTACTAAATATATATGTATGTGCGTGTATCTATGAAAAACTTTCAAGTTAAAGTTGAAATATTTTCACTTCCAAAAATGTTAAATCATATTTTAAATCTAAATTACGAGTACGCTATGTGCTGTCGGACAGTTGCTGGATTGCATTTGTAAGATAAATTGTAAACTGAATCAAAAATGACAGATCCTTTTCTGTATTGTTAACAGAATTATAAATTGCTAAATTTAGCTTCTATTAGTTAAAATACGAAGAAGAAGTACTATGATTTTGCAGCTAATCTATCAAGGCAAAGCTGTGAGGCTATTTATAAAATCAACTTTAACAAACAAAAACTTATTTTGAATAAACGTATGGTATTATCAGTTAAGAAAAAAAAGATATTTTTAAATTAAAATTTAACTTTTAATAAACGTAGTCATTTTAAAATTTTATCTGACACAGTATTAATTGGTTTCTAGTGACTGAATATGCCTTTTTTTCTCATTTTGATTGTTAGAAAACTATTTAAAAATTTTATTAAATCACAAAATGTGGGCTCTTAAGCTAAAAGTTAAGTTATGAAATTTGATTCACAATTCACAATTTGAATTTAATTTTTATTATAAATAAATAGATACATAAGTGATATATACGTCTATGATTTCTCTACAAAAATCATTGATTTGAACACAATTATAAAGATTTTGAACACTTTATTGTAAAACAAAAAGTTCATTAAATCACAAAGTAGAGAGTTTTGAGCTAAAAGTTGAGTTATTAATGTTAAAGGAACGCGTCTTATGACAAAAAGAAAGTTATAAGGGTTTGAATAGAAATGGAAAGACAACAACAAAAGTTTTAGTTATTATTTTAGTTATTAAATATGATTAATAATTTAAAATTTGTATATAATTGTTTATTTTTCATTAAATTGATTTCCGTTTTGGTGAAAAAACTAAATTCTTGATATAAATATATATTGTTTTCAATAGATAGGTTTTATTGAGAACTTCTGAATGACAACAAAATTTTATTATTTTAATTAATTAAATTTCTTGCTCTTTCGAGTATTTTCAAATACACACCATCAGCGGTCGTGGTATTATTTGTTATATTTAATTATTCGTAAATAAAAGAGACTGCAAGTACCAAGTGTTGAACTTGGTAACCTAACAAATTTGAAGCTCAGTAGTAGAGTTCTTAAGCCAACCGACCCAAAACCATACTTAAGTTGTATGTTCGACCTTCGAGTTTTGTTAATTCGCTATGAAATAGATAATTAGACACACAAGTTATATTTATTTCTAATGTTATTTATCAAAAATCATTGTTTAGAATATAATTACAAACATTTTGCCAAACATCTCT
>NC_051846.1:150284100-150289781 GCF_002237135.1 Teleopsis dalmanni | reverse complement strand
AAACATACAAAACATACAAAGTTGCTGTGTTCAGGGAAATAAAGTTGTAATTTAATTGTGTTTCTATGTTGTAAGTTCATGAAGGGAAAGCATTTCTTTTCGATTAAGTTAATATCGGGTAAAGTGTTGAATAAAATGAGTTATTGTGCAGAAAGTTCATCACTTAAGAGTCAAATGTTAAATAACAAATTGAACAAAAATATAAAAAAAACACAAATATAAAAAAGCAAATGAAAAGTTTATACTTTTGTTGTCAGAAGTGATAAAGTGTTTTCAAGCAACTAAACACTTATTTGTACAATGTGACAACTTTAAAGCAATTTTTGTATTCATACATTTATACGAAAATTCATTGCCACACATGCATGCGTACATATATTATTTCCAGATTTGCCATAAATTCTTAATGTTTTCACATTTTATTATCATTTCTTCCGCTTTTATACAGATACTTTAAAACATACTTTTACTCTCGTCCTCGTATATTATGTGCAACGCTACGGTTGTCGCCATTTTTCACAAGTTCGCTCAAGGCCACAACATAATGCAGAGGTTTTCCATTTCATGTTTTGGTAAAACAAAAGCAACCAAGACGGCAGCAGCAGCTAACAAAGTAACAACAACAACAGCAACAACAACAATAACAACAGTTGTAATAACATTTCTGTTATTTGGCAAAAGTACAATTGCAACAACAACAACAACAAGAACAACAGCAACAAACGCCCACACAACGCACCACCAATCACGAAGTCACAATGTATTTGTAAACGATAAATTGTAGAAAAAATATATATATTATTTTATGTTTGTTTATTTACTAGACGCTGGTATTTATTCAATTTGAGTCTGAAATAAAATTCATCAGGATATCAAAGGAAGCAGTTCAAGGCATATAAAGTACACATACCAAATATGCTCGAAGTGAAGAAAAAAATTTAAGAGGAAATCTGCAAAAATGCCAACTAATTTGATGAAACACAATATTCCTACAATATTCCAGCAATATTCCTTTGAAACACAAATGTCTACAAACTAAACTACAAACTAAAGTTAACAAAACACAGATATTAAGGTAAATAGATCCTAACACAAATAGAAATAAAAGTATTTCCTTGAAGCATCGAAAGTCACACAAATATCTTTGAGCGTTTGCTGCAATGTCTTATATACACATTTCTCAATCAATATAGGTACCTATCCATACATCCTTTGGCACAAAATTTCCTGTTTTACTAATTGCATTAATTTGAAATTGAAAATTTTGCTTTATCTGTAAGTGTTCTTTATTTACAGATATTTAATAAGGTAAGAAGCAATGAAATTGAAAAAGAGAAACACAAACTCAACGTCAAAGATAGTTTTTTATCAAGTGATTGATTGAAGTAGTAGAGAAGTAATTGAATATAGCAGAAAAGTAGAAACAAAATATTGGAACTTAATAGTCTCCTAAATTAAAAACAGGTAGTAAGTAGAAAGTTTCTATTTCTTGTAAAATGAAACATTAATTTGAAATTTTTTGAAAAAATTAGGAAAATATACATGGGTCATTCATTTAAAGAAATAACGATCTTTAAAATTATTTCTAAAAATATTATCATCAGGAATATATGAAGTTTTAATAAAATCTTAAATTAAATCTAATACCGTTTTCTATTGGTAAATCTGGGATGTCTTTCAAAAATATTTCTAAAAATAATGTCATTGGGAATATTTGAGGTTTTAATAAAAATTTAAATTGAATCTAATACCGTTTTCGATTATTATGTATACCTGAGAAGCCTTTTAAATATATTTTTAAAAATAATGTTACCGGGAAAATTTTAGATTTTTAATAAAATTTTATATTGGATCTAATACCGTTTTAAATTGATAATTCTGTATTAATTTTTTTCATTCGAAATTTACTTTTAGCGCAATTTTCATTTTCGATTGGTTAGTCTCACGCAAAATGCATACCATAATACTCGACATTTATAACACTCTAGATATTTTGTCAAAGTAGCAAGATTAACCTGAAATTAACAGCTATTTTATATGACTTGAAAAAAGAAGTGTGGTTGGACTCGGTATTTGTATTTATAAACAATATAAATGTCTACCACAAAAATGTTAGATTACTCTTAAAATGTTCGATTGGCAAACTAAATTTAACAGATCCAGAGTAAATATAGATTGGATCCAAATGTACCGATTGAAAACGTCAGAAGTCAAAAATAATATAAAACTTTTCAAATATATTTATAAAAAAAAAAATTGTTTAATTAATTATTATAATACAAGGAACTAGGTACCAGTTCCGAAGACGAGCTCCTGGCATCAAGCCAAGAAAACGAGCGAGTCGAAACCGCCATACTACCCAAAGTAGGCAGTAGCAGCCGCACTGCGCCTACTTCGCACATAACAGTAAAATCGGCAGACAAGCGCGCCAGCCATAGTGCGCCTGCCGAGAAATCAAAAAAGTCTGAGGCAAAGATCAGACGTCAAAGGTACCAGAAGGCCATGTTCATTCTCGGCAAGATTGCTAAAAATGAAGCTGAAGGTAAAGAACAGGCGTTTGACCGTACAGACAAAGTACGATATCAGAAGGTGGTCGATGAGTATAACGAATACCAGGCCACCCTATCAAAACCCGCAAAGGCAATGAAGAGGGATCGGTCTCAGGACGAGACGGCCCATACTTCAAAAAGCAAGGTAGCGAAAACGAGTTCTACTAGTAAACCGTCAACGAGTGCGAAAAGGGCATATAACGAAGTAGCAAGGGATGAGCTACAGGTGGCGCTCATTGATGATATTACCGGGAATGGAAAAAAGGTGCTGGAGAAATGGGGCGAGATTGAGCCCAAGCTGGCTGGAATGGTGATGGAACACCTTCTAACAAATCTAGACGCCCCCACACCAGGCTTTGATTCATCAGAAGTGGTTCGTGGTTGCAAGGTCTTCAAATGTGATGACCAGCTATCTAAAGTATTTCTTGGCAACTGCATTGCTAAGGTAAGTGATGCATGGGAAGGTTTAAGGCTAAAGCTTATCCCAGCCAACGATATCCCTAGAAGACCAAGGGCCCGCATTTGGCTGCCAATTATGAAGATGGAGCATAAGAAAGTTCTCCAGCTGCTACAACGGCAGAACCAAAATGTGCCAATGAATGACTGGGTAGTCATCAAGGACGAGGGCACACAAAAAAACAATATGACGCTTCTTCTGGCGATAAACGAGGAATCCGTGAAGCCATTGGAAGAAATGGACTGTAAGCTAAGGTTTGGCGTACGGTACACCAAAATAAAAATATTCCGCCCAACAGGCAATGATGATGATGGCAAGGAGTTAGAGGATGCTAACAAATTGCTTGACGGTATGAAGCTTCAGGAAGAAGCTTCAGAAACCTCGTAAGCCTGCACGAATGCTGAAAGTAGCACAAATTAACCTTCAGCATTCAAAAATCGCATCGGACAATCTCGCCATCTTTCTCATAGAGGAGGATGTCGATGTCAGCATTGTGCAAGAGCCATGGGTCAGAGGTAAGGACATCATGGGGCTAATGCTGAAAAATTATAACAATTTATATATTAGGAACAATGGTAAGCCAAGATCATGTATCCTAGTAAAAAAATGTATTAATGCCTTTTTATGTCCACAGTATAGCGATAAAGATCTAACAGTCGTAAGGATCGAAATGCCAGGTGGACAAAATTTTATTGTGGCTTCTGCTTACATGGCACATGATAGAGATGCTCCTCCGGAAGAGGTAGTCGCGCTAGTAAACAGAAGTACATCAAAAGATATTCCCACGTTAATTGGATGTGACGCCAATGCGCGGCATACGCTTTGGGGCAGTTCGGAAACCAATGACAGGGGTGAGTACCTTTTTGATTTTATTAGCAATTCGAACCTTTTAATTTGCAACAGAGGTAAAACACCTACTTTCACTTTCCCCAGTTCACAAGGGTTTGAAGGATGGGAAGAGGTGCTAGATATAACACTCCTATCCGAAAATCCAGATATTGTAGTTAGTAATTGGAAGGTATCTGACAAGAAATCCTTTTCGGATCATAGTTGGATTCTCTTCAACTTAAACATTAAACCAAATCATACCATCCCCTTTAGAAACCCGAAGAAGATAAAATGGGATATTTTTACAAGGGCAACTAAGGTGGAACTTAATAAAGTAAGACAAATTAAGATAGACTCTACTAGTAAGTTAGACGAGAGGATATATAATCTTGAGGCAGCTTTTAATATAGCTTACAAGAAATCTTGTCCAACAAGTAGAAGCAAAAAATCTTTTCCACCTTGGTGGAATTCAGAATTAAGTGATCTCAGGCAGAGAACACGAAAACAGTTTAACGAAAGCTATAAGGACAATAGTTGGCATGAATATAGGGAATGTCTTAAAACTTACAAGAAAGCTATCAGGAAGGCCAAAAGTAATGGCTGAAAGGAATTTTGTAAGTCAATTGAATCAACCTCATCCTCTGCTAGGCTCAGCAAGGTTTTATCCAAGGAAAGTGCAAATCCTTCTTATCTCAAGAAAGAGGACGGCACATGGACTGAAACCTCTGCTGAGACACTAAGATTACTATTAGACACTCATTTCCCAAACTGTAACGATGATGCTAGAGAAAACGGTTCAATCACCTTGGCAAGCACATCATCACAGATGACTGAAGAAATAGTCACAGCGGAAAAATTAGGTATTCAATTAACAGTTTCTGTCCCTATAAATCGCCAGGTTTGGACGGTATTTTCCCTATTATGTTGCAAAAACTACAAGACTTAGTGGTTCCATGGTTAGGGGAAATTTACAAAGCATGTCTTAAATATAGTTATGTACCACTTAGTTGGAGACAGGTTAAAGTAGTCTTTATACCCAAGGCAGGCAAAATCGGACATGAGTCCGCCAAAGATTACAGGCCGATTAGCCTAACTTCATTCTTACTGAAAACAATGGAGAGGGTAATAGAGCTCCACCTAAGACAAAAGGTAGAACGCTTTCCAATCTCTAAATCCCAGCATGCTTATCTCAAGGGTAGATCTACGGAAACAGCTCTGCATGAGGTTATTCGTACTGTGGAAAAATCGATTCATTTTAAACAATACTCGTTGGCAACCTTCTTAGATATTGAAGGAGCTTTTAACAATGTAAGCAATAAAGCTATTCATGACTCACTTTCCAGAATAGGTTTAGAGGAAGAGCTTAAAAATTGGATAATTACTATGCTTAAAACAAGGATTATTCAATCAAAGCTAGGCAGCATAACACAAACGAAGCACGTCAGCAGGGGTACGCCACAAGAAGGGGTTATTTCACCATTACTGTGGCTGCTGGTCGTGGATAATATTCTTAATATTCTAGATAAGATAGGTGTGAAAGCAGTAGCGTACGCGGATGACGTGGTTATTCTAGTGTCAGGTATGTTCCCTAACATAATTAGCGACATTATGGAAAGGGCCTTGGTTAAGATAAGTACCTGGGCCACAGGTTGTGGACTAGGTATTAACCCAGGAAAAACTGAAATGATGCTGTTTACTACTAAAACCAAAATACCAGCTTTCAGGTTGCCTTCACTAAACGGACAACAGTTAAAACTATCGGAAAAAGCCAAATATCTAGGAATTCTGTTGGATAGTAAGTTAAACTGGAAACACAATGTCGATCTTCGTATCAAGAAGGCTTCGTA
>NC_051846.1:150269318-150284000 GCF_002237135.1 Teleopsis dalmanni | reverse complement strand
AAGATCTTTCAACATTTGCATCCCTTTTAAATATTAAGTCCTCTTCCAAAATGAACACTGCAAGGCTTACTGCAGTTCTTACTGTTCATTGGTGTGTAGTAACTCACGCAGAGAAACTGCTCATTCCCCATAACCTTCGCTGCAGAAGTTGTGGAAACCCGCAGGAGGAAGAAACAATGATACATTTTCTCTGTGAATGCACGGCTTTAGCGTCCAAAAGATATAGGTTTTCAGGAAAATACTTCTTTAATAGGTAATCAGACTGGTCAGCGATGAAGATGAAACCCCTATTAAATTACCTAAATTCGGCGGAATGAATTTAGTCTCTACTCTTATACACTAGGGTTCTTGCGATGAATATGGTAGCAAAACGGCGAAAAATCGCTAATTGAGGTATATGGAAGTTATCTAATGGCCTGCCACTGCAACCAACCTCCAAAATATACCTCAGTTTACCCATTCAACTTCATCATTTGCTGCAAATCTCTTTCCCTGGAGCCATCTTTTCAAGTTTGGAAACAGGAGTCAAATCTGGAGAATACGGTGACTGAGTAAGCAATTCATTTAATTTTGCAATAGTTTTTATTGAGGTGTGAATTATCCTGTCCAAAAAATGTTTGACTTCTACAAGTGTAGTTTTTCTCGATTTTCTCATTCAATATGCAGTAGTAGTTTTATGTTATTATTTTTCCTTCTTTCAAATAGTGTACGAAAATTATTCTACTTGAATCCCAATATACGGTAGCAAAAAATTCTGAGAGAACTACTTTCAGGCTCTACCCATTCTCTGGCTAGTTGTTCCTCCCAGGTGTGAAGTAAATGATCCACGATTCATCAATTGTCACTACTCGACGCTAGATTGTATATAAACATTTCCAAACAATGTTTTGAATGACGAAGTCATTGTTGTTTTTAGTCAATTCAAAGATCAAAACCGGACACTCTTCATCTTGCCGAAAGCAAGATGGGTGCCTTTTTTGTATTCAAATATTCGTGTATTTTTCATATTCAAATATGCGTGTAAAGTATTCGATACACATTCATATGATATGTTTGTCATCTCTGCTATCTCATGCAATTTAGTTTTTGGATCATCCAACACAATATCGTAGGTTATTTTAATCTTTTCTTCAGCTGTGAACTCTTTTGGACAACTTGGACACTCTTCATCAAAAACATACGTAAGATCACGTTCAATTGAAGTTTTTCAATTCAGTTTTGCTGTTTTGAACGATGGTACCAGATTGACGTAAACAGAATTCATTTCTAATTTAATTGCATCATTTCAACCATTTTTCCTTTCAAATCTAAGAATTTTATTACTAAACGATACTCAATTTTTTTTTCATTCTATAAAAATTCATTAAGGTGTAAATGAAATTTATTTGGAAAAAGCTAACCAAACATCCGATGAAGTAAAAACTTTCTCAGCTGTCGTTTAGAACTTGTCAGATATACAAAACATAATTAATTTTGTTCTGGCGTTGTCACCTGTTGTGAAATCAGGTAATTATCAATCCGTGGATCTATCAATCCACCTAATATGGTCTTGAGTTCGGTTCCCTACTGCGACTTTATATAATATTATATTGTTCAAACTCATTGAATTTTGAGTATCGATTTGACTATACAAAATCGAAAAAAGAGTTAGAGTTAGAAGAATGAGGTAATTGCGGTACTATAATGATATTATATTTTACAGTGTAGTGCTATGCAAGAAACAAATTTTTTGTTTTGTATAATGTATCTTTACTTTTTCAGTATCCTTTCTAGTGGTATTCGTTATATTAACAAGCAGAATAAGACTAGAACGACCGAATCTCTTGTCATAATTTCCTCAATCTTTCCAAAATTCTTTGGATTGTGCATAAACTTATAGCTACGCAAAAAATACTTACTAAAAGGCAAGCCTACTAAAAAAGGATACAGCTCCAACAACTTCAAAATTCTCATCGCACCCCTTATAGCCTTGAAAGCAGATGGAGGGTCAATATAAACCTGCAAATATTTAACAATTTAATGTTGCAAATGGTTGCAACATCGGTAGCTTGTTATAAACTTTTTACATAAATGTTAAGAACATAAAATATAGATACAATATTAAGAAACAATATTATTAATTATAACATCTTCACCTACGTAACTTCTCAAAATTAATATTACTGAAACTCATGAACTGCTTTAAACCAAAAAGTAAAAAATTAAGTCAGACAAGTCAAATGTCAGTATGGACAGTCTTATGATTCCATTGGAGAAACTTAAGCTACACTCAGGACATGACGTTAAAGTGCTGTGCTGGGATATGTAGGCGATGTGATAAAGAGTTACTACATGCAACACAATATAAGAGACCAACCACAATATCTTCCAATGAGTTGGCATGTGCTAAGGTGGCTTCAACTGATACGTGATGCTGTGTTTAATATATCCAGAAACAGAGTTTCTGCTCATCTGTACTTCCCTAGTTACGGTTTTTGTATCTTTTACTACTATTATTGCTGTGCTGTGCTTGTTTATTGTTGCATCTACTTACTAACTATGTACAGAAATACAACACTGGTCAGTTAACGATTTTATGTGGTGGCTTCTGCAAATAATGAAGAGGCACACTCTGCTATTTGGTATACATACATTTTGATGATTGCTTTTATTTATGTAGGTACTTTTGTATTCCTGTATATATGCTGGTTTGGTATTTGTATTGTGTTGTTTTCGTTTTTCTTGTTTTTTGTTTTGTAAAACCAATTCCTTGAAATTGGATTAAAATTGTATGAGTAGATTGTGCATTCCATCGAACCAATTCAATAATTCATTTCATGCAGTACTTGTAAAACGAAACGTATAAGGTGATGTGCACATGTTAATGGTAACAAATGCAAACTTTCATCTATGTACATATATATTACGCTTATCCTTCTATTTACTAAGTGCGGTAAATTCATGCGGAATAGACCACTTTAGTGCACGTACATTTAGTCATACAAATGTTTGTTGCTCAAGCTCTTCCACTGGCTTAGGCGTTATCAGTACGAATATGGAACGCATTGACCACATAAGTAGAGAAGTGCTTAATTTAGTGAAGGACCGCGTACATTAACTGTACAGCCAATAATATTTAATGCAGTGCACTGCAAACTAAATAATGTATAAATGCAGACGTACTTGTATATAAAATTAACATTCATGATTGTAGATTTACACTAATGTAATTAAATGCTAACAAGGAATTTGAATTCCTTGCGTTCCTATGATAATTATATTACAATAAATAAAAACGTAGAGATTATTAAAAAGTCACTCTTAAATTAAATATGATAATTGAAATGTCATCCTATTATCAAGATGTTATCTAGGTGTACTGACATGAATTGACACGGAAAATTCATATAAATAAAAAAGTATTTTTAATCTCAATCGAATTTTTGATCGGATTAAATCGAAATTAAGTCTAAATAAAAAAATGTCTATATTTGATGCAGTGATGAAATCGTGATGGAAGTATACGATACAAGTCCCATGCACAACTTCCAACTCAATTCGTAAATTCAAAGATTGCAATTAGAAACTAACTAAGTATCTGTAGGACTCCCTAGCATATTAATAATATTAATATTCACAAGGACTTAAGGGTCAATATGATCAAGAAAGAAATTAAAAAATTAGGCAAAATTTATATGTCGAGATTATCGAACCACCCTAATTGAGTTACAGCTGTATTAGTGAAGCTACTTTTTATGGTTTCAGAACAAGGGATTCAAAACAATTTCAGCTGATGCCTTGAAGATTTTAATATAAGATGTCAACATTATTTTACATAAACATTTGTCCATGAGAAATCCCTTTTTAAACTATGTGCCGTATTTTCTGACAATTGACCAAAAACAACAACATGTCTATGATGATGAAAACTGTTCGGAGTTTCTAAAGAGATTTAAAAAAAAATTGTTTGTGCCGATAAGTAACAAATGAATTAAACTTATATCCACCACGTCCTTCCAGAGTCAAATCAGCAGCCAGTCAATAACCGGCAAACCTCTCCCAGAATCACTAAAAATGCAACAGAGAGCTGACAAAGTTATTGCGACCGTGTATTAGGATGCGTGTTGGTGCATTTGAAGGAAGAAAATGCAAAACTACAGCGACATCTAAAGAAAAAAAAAAGTGCTCTTTGACGAAGATATTGTACAAGTCTTTGGCTATTATGGCTAACGATTTCGAATTACATTTGGAATTGGTCGCACACGCATCGTATTCGACTCATTTGACCCCCTCATTTGATTAGGATTCAGGGAAAAAGATTTGACTCCGATGAAAAAGTCATTACTGCAACTAAGGTATATTTTAAAGCCAAAGATGAATCATCCTACAAGAGAGTTATCGATGTATTAGAGAATCTTTCGAATTATTGCATTATTCTTGAAAAAGACTGCGTTGATGAATTGAGTTGAATTTTGCCAAAAAGTTGTGGTTTTATTGCTTATTGTGAGGATTAATCAGCCGATGTGTTACTTTCAAGAAACTACATGTATGCCGTCACTGCGTAATCAGTATCCTATAAGATATAAAAAAACTGGTTATTGAATTGCAGTCACACTAATTACAAAAATACTTTGTAATAATGCAAATGAAGCAACTTTGTCATCATAAATTCCATTGAAAAAAGGAACGTCATTATCTGTATTGCTTCAATTGATGATAAATGCATCAGATCATTATAAAAATTTTAATTGGCATTGGCATTTTATAATATTATAATACTAATTTAAGCAATTTTAATACCAACCGTGCTACGTTTCTTTAGTCGAAAAAATAAAATTATTGAAGTTTGCGTTATTTGTCTAAAGAGTTAATAGATTACATACTGACTGCTATTAGTCTTTTATGCAAACACAGAATTTTAAAATGCAATAAATTATAACATTTACAGAATAGTAACTTATTCCGATAGTTTTGATTTTAAGTTGCTAAAAGTCTTATGAAGTGTTAAGGTTTTTATTTGTATAACTGAAGTATCAGCGGCGATAGTTATTTTCTATAATATTTTATAGTTATATCGTATTTGTTCCCGTAAGTTGTAAATAGATACGGTATCGGAGTTAAATTATTACCTCTACCTGTCTATTTAATATATACAGTTATCCATTTTGTGATTCCGTAAATAAAAGTAAATTAAACACACTTGTGTCTGATATTTTAATAAATTATTTACTTGCAGTCTCAAAAAATTATTTACGAATAATTAAATACAAGAATTATTTCCAAGACTACTGATGATCGGTATCAGCCAAAAATAAAATTAATTAAAATTATATAAAAATGAATTTTTGTTGTTGTAGTTCACGACTTTTCGAAAACCTTTTTATAAATTTTTAATCCAATATATTCGTTAAATATTGTCCGACATTTTTTAATTGTCCAACACGGAAAATCTCACAGCCACCATATATATATTTTTTATAGTTACACTATCTTTCTGATATTCACTTTAAATTTAAATCTACGTCATAAAATGCTTTTAACTTTATTTTAGACTAGTTATTATAAATAATAGTAACAAAAATAGATTTAAACCAAAAAGTTTTTATAAAACAAAAATATTGCCATAATTTGTTCGTACTACCAAAAGAGTTGCTTGTAAGTGTTGTTTCCGTAATTAAAACACTTATTTAAATGTATTTCCACGTATTTAAGTATCATTATTTGCTCATTACGCATAATAATACAAAATATAACGCCCACTTTACTATACTTGTGTTGCAATAATAAAATTAAAGCATAAGTATATTTTCAAGTACATATGTACTAATTTAATAGTTCTTCACTGCAACAATTAATATACTTTCCACTAAAATAAACTACAGAAACCATGAAACAGTTTACCTGTTGAAAAGGGATGAAGCCTTTGGGAAATAATTATTTTAACATTTTTCCACATACGCTTGAGTTTCTTTTATCAGCGAAATAAATTATTTAAAAATATTTTATATGCTTCAATGAGAGTTATTAAAGCATTAAATGTTTATAATATATAGTTAATTACATAGTTAATGCGTATTAAATGTATAATTAATATTTTAATTATATAAGATTAAAGAACGATAAATAATGCAATTAATACTAAAAATTGTTGCGTATCAGTTATAAAATTTTATAATTTGTCACCAGCGCGTAACTCATACGCACTGGAATCCCGAAAAAAATAAATATTTACCTCTCATATTTTCTAGTGCTTTAAATTCTCTTTATTGAAGTTATGTATGTAGAAAAGCTTATGCATTAATAAAAATGATATATGAAATGCTTTAGTCTGCAGTAAAAATGTTATGCAAAAATGTGTTATAAATTTATGTTCCAAAACCGTCAATAATTTTTTCACAGGAAAATAAATAAATGTGTAAAATTTGTTAGCAAAAATTTCAGCTTAGTAAAGTGAAAGTTACGAAACCATTTTTTTTTTAACTTTAAATTTTTTAATACTATAATATTATAATGTTATAGCAAAAAGTTATTTTTATTATTAACTGATTTTTAATACTTAAACAAATATTTTTACAACTACTTTGCAACTTGCAAATCTTATTAAAAATACAATATTTAAAATATACTCAAATAGATAATTAATATACTATATTTTATTGTATATATGCTTCATAATAAACTTAATATTTTAATAAATGTAATAATGAATCACATATTCCTCTTTTAGAACATATTCAGACATAATTTTTCCTATCAATAAGAATAAAGGATCTTTTCAAAAACGAAGAACAAAAATTTCTCTTTTTTTGTGTAATAAATTAATAAATAAATTCTATTAATAAATTTAGATATTAGAGATACACATCTAAGCATATAAATTTATTCAAATGTATAATTTTATGCGTTTACGTACACGGCTATATGAACGCACATAGTGAAATATTTCTGTAAATTTATCAATCTGCTGTATAATAGTACTATTTATATCAACAATAATTATGACAGTACAAAATGCAGTGCTTATTATCTTTTATCGATCAGCTGTGCCGCTATTAATTAATTATAACTTAAAATATCGGCAAAAAATAAAACTAAAAATAATTTACAAAGATATTTTTGTAAATGATTTGCTTGTGTTGAAATGCAACTCTATTTAATTATTTCCATTTGATCCATTGCACTTGAGCACTTTTACTCTTTCTTAACACGAGGTATTTTTAAAACCCCTTTTTACGCCTTGACTGGATTATTGTTTATCACTTATTCAGACTAAGCAATAATTGACCTCAGATCTGCATACCTCCCCGTAGTGCCTGTAACCATTCTGAGATTTGATAACGCGGTGTTGGTAAGTCTGTCAGTTTTCGTAAAAAATTTCAGAGCTCTATCCTTTATCTGTTATTTATTGACAACATATAAATTTCTACAATATAAATTTATTCGGTAAAGTTTTCGTGTAAATTTATTAAGTCTGTATAAACTATTTTTCATAGAAAATTTGACACTTCATTTATCAAGCAGATAAATTTATAGGTTTATAAGGTTAATAACGCATTTATCAGTTTAGACAAGTACCCTTATTATGTTAGTTATATTTCACGTTATGATATAAACGCAACGATTTCCGTAAACCAAAAACGACTGCATGTCTCTCTATCCTAAAAGATTTGTTTGGAACTGTTGCAGCAAGATGGAATGAACTTGTTGCATTGGTATAAAACAATGGACAAAGCTTGAATCCACCACTTACTCAAGAGTCAGATCAGCAATCAAATAAGTGGACAGCAGCCGGCAAACTCCGATCAACGTGTCTGAAATGCAACAGATAACTAATAAGATTATGTGTGTCCTTATTTTACGATGAGCGTAGGGTTTTGTTTATGGAATACCTTGAAAAAGGCAACTAGCTTATTAATATCGGTCGTTATATAGCGCAACCGGTATATTTGAAAACAAAAATCGAGAAACAGCGTTCCCATTGTAGAAGAAAAATCTCCTTTTTCACTAAGACATTATACAGTGTCTTGATAGTCATTATTTACAATAGCCAAAATGCACGAAACACATTTCGAATTACTTTCGCATGCATCGCATTTATCAGATTTGATCCCTAGTGATTACTACCTATATGCAGAGCACTAAAAAATTCTCCAGGGAATGAGATTTTGTTACGATAGAAAAGTCGTCGTTGAAACTGACGCATAATTTCAAACCACAGTGGGATCATTCTGAAAAGGAGGTATCGAATTATTAGTAAAGCATTGCAGTGATTGTATTACTCTTGAATAAACCTAAGTTTATGAATAAATTCAAATTTAGGGAAAAAGTTGTTGTTTTATTGATTGTCATATCAAAAAAAATTTTTTTTTTTGTACTTAATACATATAAAACTATATATGTTATATATGTTTTATAAAAAATTATTACAATATATAGAATTACACATATAGATACATACATATCATAATTTATAGAAATATTTAACATAAAATTATAATGAAATCATTATTGTATGTATTTTTTTTTTTGTTAGCATTTAACCCTGCACTCTGAAATAGTCCTTGATATTTACATTTCGTTAACTTTTTGTTGTTCGTTTGAAAATTTCATCTTTGTAACAATAGAGGAACCAACAAAGCAACATATTTAAATGCCACCACAAAATATTTATTTCAGCTATAATTTTAAGTGCTTCTCTTGTCCAAAATTGGATTTTGTGAATAACACAATTCATTATATTTGAATTTTTTTTAAAAAGCTTAAAAGTATAAAAGTTTATTCTGGCGCCTATTTACGCTGACCCAGTCGTCAAATTGTGCAGTTTACTTAAATAATTAAATTTCAGCAAAACCACTTGGTCTGAATAAAATGCGATGATGACCTTTGCATATTTTACCTGTAATTTCTTTGAAAATTTACGACAATATTTAAATTGATTTAATTATGATTAAAACTCTGTATACTTATCATTTTTCGCTCACCATTTTCGCTAAAAATTGACGCGACCTCATTAATTTAATAACCTTCATACTTTGCCACCTACCAACACTGGTGAGTTATGGTGTACGCAGAAATGTTGCAACTTCCCCAACATAACTGATCTTAATCAAAATGATAGAAAATTGTAGTACGAAATGCTTCTCAGCCAAGTTAATGTTTTATTTTAATGAATTTAATTTTATAAAAATGTTATTAAATTTAATATTTTTAAATGAATCCGATTACTTATAAGGATGTCTATAGGAGTATGATTTTTTCTGGTACCCATAAACCGCTGTGATTTTGCAACTGTTAGCAAATTACAACAAAAATAAATAAAACAAAAAAGTTGCTGATGTTGCACTCACGTTTAGAACGGAAAAAAGGTAACATTTTTAAATCGAAAATAAACATTTTTGACAGTTCACACAGCGCCCGCTGTTTAGCGTTGCTAACAGCGCATAATGCGCGTAAGAAGCTAACAGAATAATGCAAAATAACGATGTTTATGACGACGACGATCAACAGAAGTAAACAAAAGTGCGCTGAACTTAGCCGGAACTTAACAGGATTTTATGAAATCAACGCTCAAAAATTTCACTACAAAAAAATGCTTTCTTTGCTGTTTTTTTATTATGTTTTGGGGGGCAAACAGGAAGAGTGAGCAAAGCGCGTATAACAAGTAACGAGTTTTTTTGCTTATCGTTGGCAGCCATATTTATTTGTTTTTATATTGTTGTTTTTTTTTGTGCTCACCACTGCTACACTGTGTTACTGTGCTTGTTTTAATTGTAAAAAAAAGTAGAAATACAAAGAAAGAAAAAGAAAAAAAACTATTATAATCAGCACACAAAAAATTTCGCTGGCTTTGCTGAAATAACGGGAAACAGAGCAACTCAAAAGTACGTACTAAAAACGCATTTTATATAAAATTGTTGCTGTTTTGCTGTCTATATGTTTCCGCGACATTTGCTACTGTTTTACTAATACATACAAAAAAAAAAAAGAAACATGAATGTTTATATGTATTAAACGTAAAAAGGAGAAAAAGTTGAAATAGCTTGAATAACAAAAAAAAACAACTGCGAAACGATGGTAAACAAAGATTATGAAGTGTCGTTCAACAACACCATGAGCAACCAACACCTATTTCGTTACCGTGGCGGCAATATTTCTCGGTATTTTGCTTCCTTCATTTTTTATTTTATTTATTTATTTACTTTTCTTTTGTTATGTCGCATTTAAACAATTTATTATTGACCATGAGCAGAAGGCAGAGGCAGTGGCAACAAGTAAAAAATAATTTCCATGTATGGATTCAGGATTCAGTTTCTATAACTGAAAAATCACGTTTCTACATCTTTACATTTATGCGGGTATTAGGGGCTTCAAATGCACGAGTACGTAACTAAACAAAATATTCACAATATTGCTTATATGCACAATATAAATCTAATAATAGTATAACACACTCCACTCTGTTAGGAAAATAACACAAATTCCAATTTAATACATTTTCATATTCTAACCACAAATTATTTTATGTTTTCCATAATCGATTCTTTCGCGCTGTTCTCTATAAGCCCCACAATAACACAAAAGAACGCACCAGATGGTTGCACTACAGTTGGTAAATTTTACTTAACGGCTAACCGCGTAAGTGCCAAAACCACATTAGTCAAGGAATCTTTATAAATAAATTTTACAATGCCATTAAGAGAGTGAAAGTACACGTTTCTATAATAAAAGTATATTTTTTTTAGCAAAAAGTAGTTTGACATTGTAGTAGAAGACCTCTATATAAGATTGGAGTACTAAAAATAATTTAAGAGGAATAAGGGTTTAAGTAAAAATTCCAGAAAAGCACAAACTACACGTTCTTTCGATAGAAATAGATGCTATAGTTTCTTGATATATAACTTTATGTTGAGTCTACCTTTTAGTGGGATCTTTTGTATCACCTTTTAGTAAGATCTTTAATGTAACACATAACTAAATAACAGATAACGCCAGCGAAAAGTTCACAGCTTACAATAAAGTGACACATACCTACGTTATATTGTTAGTCTGATATTGAACTCCTAACACACACAATTTGAGTCCGCCAAAAACTATCGTGTTTATTTTATTCTTCAGTGATCTAGTCAAAATTTGTACCAGAAAAAGAACACTTGCGGCACGTATAGCTTGTCTAATTTAATCAAAAGATAAAGGCAAATAAAGTCATACTTAGAAATACGAATTAATGTAATACACATGTAACTTCTATAGGTTTTTAAACACTAATTGTGTTGAAAATTGAAAGATGCAATTATAGAGAATTAACTTTTTAAAATATATAAATATATATACATATCTTAATTAACGACATACTAATAAGAGATTTGCTTTAAATTAATTAATTTTAGCAAGGTATAGAAGTTATAAATCTGTGAAAACTTATATAGTTTGCTACAACAACATGTGCTCTGACAATATTTTGCGTTATAGACGTTGACGCTTTGCAGTCCTTTGTAGAAGAGGCTTCAATATTAAGACTTTAAAAATAATAAACCTTTCCGAAATCATTCCAATAAAACCAACAAACTAGTTACGGCCTGAGTGAATTTAAGTCCATTAATGTAAGAAAATATTATCTGGGTAAACAAACAAGTCGCCGCTCCATCTATCGCTCCCTTCTATGCCGCGCCAATGGCTTAAACCTAGATTTCTTTGTCTGCATGAATGAAAACATATGCATGCATCCACACTCACTACTAAAAAGCATGCAGTATTGACTGCTTATATTTAGATTTTAGGTATGACCTATAACCCAATTATGTTCATTAGGGACTGATTGAATGAAAAGAAAATATGTGTAAGGCAACAATAAAATGAATCCTAAACTTTCTTGAAGATTACACTTATTTTATTTAATTAAATACTTATTAATTAAGAAAACAACTACAATTACTTAAAGAGTATATTCAGTAAGGTTGGAGTGGCAGCCTTAAACTCAAAGTTAGATTTAGCAATCAGGCAATTACGAGCTAAACCGGCTAGCTTACATCCCTCATAGCTGGGTTCCTGGACATATGAATATTTAAGTAAATGAAAAAGCAGACAACTTGGAATGCCTTGATACTACCCTAGACATATTCCTAGAGGTGCCAGTTCATGTTTCCTTGGAGTTCGTAAGAAGAAGTACTTACTTTTAGTTTCTTCAGCTTGCCAATTTAAATGGAAGACACTTCGGACATGTGTAGCTTCCCTCTTAACATGACCCGCATAGTCAGTTTTATGAAGTCACTAGTGTATAAAAATTTACGCCGAGAAATTATGCATTGCTTTCAATACTCGTTGTTGAAATTGTGGGCACTTACACCAAACAAAAATAAACAATTAAGCATTTTCTATATAAATGCTCAACTCTGGTTTTTAGAGTAATACTTCTTTAACAGTTTGTCGGAATTCATCAGTTAGGATAAAAAAACTATTAAATCAAATAAAAGGTTTGAACTTTCTATATCTTCAGGTTCCCTGTAAGGAACATGGTAGTCAAACATTGAAAAATTGCTAATTATGGACAGGGATTTATCAACACACTAATAATTAATTAATTCGTTTATAGTACTTGATAACATATCACAAGGAAAACCAAATTCAAATACAAGGACTAGATATTCTCTAATAATGTTGAACAAATGAAAATTGATACGTTAGAGTTGTATCTTTTATGAGAACAGTTTCACAGTACAGAAATTAGATATTTTTGAATTAAGAACAATATTCTAAGAACACTTTCTCAGTATAGGAAATATATATATTTGCGTTCTATATTTTTTGAGAGTACTACCTCAGAATATGAAAAAGTTATTTTTAAGTTAAGAACGCTTTTCTGAGAACACTTTTCTGAGAACACATTTCTGCAAACACATTTCTAAGAACACTTTTATGAGAATATTTTCTTAAAAACACTTTCTCAAGATAAGAAATAGAATAGAATACTATTTTAGGATATGGAAGAGTTATCTTTAGGTTGAGAACAGTTGACTGAGAACACTTCTCTAAGAACATTTTTCTGAGAACATATTTCTGAGTACACTTTTATGAGAATATTTTCCTTAAAACATTGTCTTAGGATATGAAATAGATATGTTTCAGCTACATTTGTAAGAATACTTTCTCAGGATATGAAACAGATATGTTTAAATTGAGCAGTTTTCTCAGAAAAAAAAATACTTTTTTAAATACACATTTTTGAGAACACTTTGTAAGGACATGCAAACAAAGTGTGTTTTAAAGTGATCATTTCTTGTTTACTTTTGTGATTCCTTAATTTGTTTCTATATATTTTCGTTTTGTGACCTAAACAATAAATATAGTAGTTTTGTTAAAGTTTATAGAACTGAATGTACCTAAATATGAGTTTTATATTCCTTAGTTGGTAAGAGTTTTGTATTCGATTTTGTATTCGATTATTCTATTTCTCATATTTTTATATCGTACTTGATTTGTTGGAGCTTGGAGCGTGTGGAATGGAGCAC
Organism: Teleopsis dalmanni; assembly: GCF_002237135.1. Classification (NCBI taxonomy): domain Eukaryota; kingdom Metazoa; phylum Arthropoda; class Insecta; order Diptera; family Diopsidae; genus Teleopsis; species Teleopsis dalmanni. The sequence goes on along the minus strand of NC_051846.1, from coordinate 150,270,516 downwards.
ATTTATTTGCTTACAAATTGAATATTTTATTTAGACTACGAAGAACTCGCCACCGCACATTCTGCAACAACTTTCGATTGTGACAGAGAAATGTCATATCGAATAAGTTGGTATAGTTTTTTTTCGTTATGTGCGTTTGCAATATTTTTTATTTAATTTTTTTTATTGTGCGACATATACAAAATGTATGAAATGTTTTATGTGTTATTTTGCATGAATAATGCATGAATCCAACTGATTTGCTGTTACTCGTAGTATACTCAGAGTTAAAATATGCCAGCATTTGACAAATTTTTATGTATATTGCTGGCACACATATGATAGAAATAATATAAAATATATGACAATTTTATAATTTACTGCTTTAAATGAAATGTGTATAACACTATTTTGCACAGTGTATAAGCATGCCAACAACGACAACAACAACAACAAGGATAAACCCACAGCATAGATGTGAAGTGAAACTTTTTATGTCCAGCAAACTGAACGCATAAAGTGCCTGCCGGAACAGTGGGTTGAGTTATTAAAGTTGCATATGTTTTATTATATATTTAACAACAAAAACAAAACAAAAAAAAAACAGGAACAACTTCACTTTAATTTCTTTGCTAAAACTGTATAAGGAAGTTTTAGTATTTGTCGTTATTCTCCACTAATACTTTTGTATATTTTTTTCGTTTTCTTTTAGTCACACTAAAACTTTTTCAACCACTGTATGGGAAAACCTTACTGTGGTGCGTATAGCATTATTTTTCACTCTACTACACAAGATAATACACGGCGCTCGTGTAGCAATTTACCAAACGACAATGGCGACTACTACAGAAACAATATGGTTGACAACATGCCAGACCAAATACAAACACCAAACACCATTGCTACCATTGCTACCACTGATAACACCAACGCACCAGCCACTAACAACAAGAAACGTAAGGAAAAAGTTAATATGTTAAAAAACAAAAAGCAGCAAAAAAAGAAAAATTACTCTTTCACCAACAGTCATGCAAACAGAAAGAAGCAACAATGTTGTTGTCCATATGTGGTATGTATGTATGCGTGTGTGAGTGTGTGTGTGTAAAAGGCTGCCACCCAGTAGAAAAAGTGGTCTTTGAAGACATTGTCTTCAAGACGGTCTTTGATACCGCGTCCTCATTTTCAAGCAAATTTGCAAAACAATTGCTCAAAACATGAA
>NC_051846.1:150254432-150269218 GCF_002237135.1 Teleopsis dalmanni | reverse complement strand
TTGTCGAGAGTGTGCAGATACAATATAAAAAACAGAAAAATAAAAATAATAATATTTGGTACTAAGCAGAATTACAAGACTGCAATTGCAAATGCTATTTTCATTTAAATGAACTTTTTCTGTTTTTCTGTTTTGCTACTTGTGTACAATATATCAGATTGCAAGTTATAAATACTGAAGGTTGTTAGATTGCTCGTGCAAGTAGATTTTATTATTTGCCTTATAGGTTAGTTTCCCAAGAATGCTATATGCGTTAGTTCTTCAAGATAATTTTTTTATTTTTTAATTTGAAATTATATTTATCAAAAGAGAAATTTTTTTAGTTCAAACTCTTGTAAGGTGAATTCAGTAACAATTTAGTATTCGTCTTTGCTTTTAAAATAAGGTAAATATTGATGGAAAAAGGTTAAGGGCAGAATTAATCTAGCGCTTCTACGAATTACCCTTTTTAACTCTTTTCCCCACTAACGACTTCAGTTAATCTTCAGTTTATCAAAGTAGCGGTTGAAAGAAAAATGTTCAACTTAACAAAAAGGGTTCAGGTTACATGTTTTGGGACGTTTGTTGAATTTTAATGAAATCCCATTTTATTTAGCGAACTTTGTATTATTGTTTTCATTTTCGATTTGAAGTATTTATAGTATTTATAGTATTTATATAAAATTTCATGGCATTTTGAATTTTCTTTCAGAACGGTTGATCGCCTGTGGTCGATTACAGAAGACTTAAATATTTTATACAAAGAAAATTGGACGCGTTTGGCAGCACAGGAAGTACAACATTTCCAGGTAAATGTCTAATTTATATAATTGATTTGTGTTTAAAATTTTCATGAATTGGTATTTCATCAAGTGATAAATGCCATTGTGTACACAATACTCAATGCTCGTATAGGTGCGAGTACAATAGTATTCTATATTCTAAGTCAATTACAATTATTCGTATTTGTTAAATACAGGATACATTGTTACGTGCTGTGCGCCAATCGAAAATTTATCAGCCTGGTGTGCAAATAAATCCACCAACGCATAAATGGACCTATGCCTCAGCTTTTCTTTATTCCTTGACGTTGATTACAACAATAGGTAAGTACTTGTACGTTTTTGATATTTGTTCTGTGTCACTCGAAACATACTTCAGACTAATTTGCTAAGTAATGCTGATTGATGTAAGAAAGATGCATAGATACGGAATTTGAGACAAACAAATCGACACTTGCTTGTAAAGATAGACTTAAACAGAAAATGTATCTGTGAAGACAAAATGTTTATTTAATTTATATGCTTGTTAATGTGATTAAGTATAAAATTATTCTAATCCAAGTACAAGGATGTTAATTTAGTGCGTTGGTTGATAACAATCTTTAATTTAGCATTGCTTTGTTTTGTTTGCGCACATAAAAATTCTGACTTTCATAAATGGCTTCCTAGAATGAAAATAATTTAATTAGGAATATAAAATAATTTAATCATGACAAAAAAAAAAAATTTACTATAGTATAGTTCTTTGAATTTTCATTTTATATTAACAATTTCTATGTAGTCTGATAAAGAATAGGTATTCAGAAGCTCAGTTTTTATATATCTATATCTATATAAATATCTATATATAAATAAACTATTTTATTATTCATAATATTTACTTAATTAACTCGTTTATTTTATTTTCTTCATTTTGTTTTTAATAAAAACTTTTATTTATGAGTGCCAAAATTTCTTTAACTATTTTCTATTTATGGAGTTGGCAGTCAGAGGACAAACTATAGTTCTCAGTAAATTAATTACCGCTCAAAGTCTTAATGGTTTAATAAATTTTAGAAATTATAGTTGAAAATATAAAATAAAAACTCATAAATTATAGTTGGAAATTAAGAGAAGATATATGTGTACATTGCGCACATTCCACATTTAAATATTTTCACGAGTTTTGATTTAATAATCAACTCTGCTTTGTTTTCTTAGAATGTACAGCAATTCATAGTTCTTTGAAATATGTACTTTAATTGTAGTATCTTATTTGAGTAAAATATTTAATTAACAATAAATTAATAAGTTGACTTTTCTTTGGAATTCGACTTCATATCTGTAGTTTCATTTCAAAATATTTATTTACTTCATCTTTTTTAAAAATACAATATGTTAAACAAATTTTTTTTAATTATCATTCAATATATATTATTTATTTTAAATACTATGTTACTGTTTGTATAGTATTATGCTATTATATAGATACTGTCAAACAATTTAATTAATTTATTGACTTAATTTTGGAAAATTATTTTTCATGTAATTTCATCTACTGAGAGATTGGTTTTCTTCAAACAGGTAAAGGGATAAAAGCATTTAAATGGTCAAGTGTAGACAATGATTGTCCTACAGATCAAGAGCACATGTTCTATATGTAGCGAACATATCATTGATACAAACTAGGGGAAGACTTGACTATCAATAGTAGACGATTGTTTTTCAAAACTATTAGTTGATAGTTAAGCATTCTGAATTAAATAGATAATAAATAATATTTAAAACATAAATGAATATCTTTTACATATACAAAATTAAATTATAAATGAAGAAATAAATTCTTGAACGTTATGCCATGTGACAAATATTCTTCAATGTTTTTTTACTACTGATGAACCAGTAATCACTGTTATATATGTTATATTTTTTTAAAATATCTTTAGATAGGCAAATGTCCATTACGAGGGATAGACATAAGGTACAGTTTTTTCCTTTATTTGTTTAATTGGCCATTGTAGAAGTGAGTCATCCTTAGTCGTGTTCAGTAGCTTTCTTAAACCAGCCCTATCAGTAGCTTGTTGTCGACAATTATTAGTACCGGTTACCTTTATGTCTCTTGTCACCTCGGCATTCTACCGGAGACGTCTCTCTACCGCGCTTTGAAACGCAGGTACCGAATCAAACACCTTTTTAGCCGTAACACTTTTTTCAATGCCAAGGAATAAGAAACCATAGAATTCCAAAACTTCTTTATGAATGCTTCTAACACCTTTCTAGTCACTATTTGTTATTGTCCCACTTTCTACACCATATAGAAGGACATACTTGTACACTGTGATTTTTGTTTGTAGAGAGAGAGAGGGCTATATTTTTCAATTGTCCACTTTGCTCAAACTAAGAAATGTAGGCAAGAGTAATTCTATGTTGACGTTATTCTAAATCTTTCACAATTTCGAATTTGTGGTTGTCAATACTGACATGTATTCCAAAACGCTTAGGAAATTTGTTTCCTTACAAAAAGTACTTGTTTTTTCTAATTTACCAAAATTTTTATTATTACTTCATAATATTTTCCGCTTTGTGTTTAGAAATTTCGCAAATTTAGTGTTATTACCTGGTACTTTGACTTTTGCTTATTTGTTTTGCTATTTGTACTATAGGGCACTGATTCTTTGCACTTAATATAAATATGAATTTATGCTTTCATAATACAAATATTTTAATACATATATATACTGAAATAAGAATGTTTTTTCATCTTATACATACATAGCAACTTTATTTGCTTATATAAATGCTACGTAGGGCACTGACTGCTTGTACTACACGAGTCAACTTCGTTATTGATATGATTTCATGCAAAATTTTAAATATAAGATTGAATACTTTATGGTTTTTTTTGAGGGAATTAAAATATAATGCAAAATTTAATTTCAACACAAATAAATTCCACTTTTTCTTGTTATGTGACTAAGGGCTTTAACGAGCTGTCGCTATCCAACTCAATTTAACGCAGCTGTTGCTACCTCCGTGTCAACCCTTGTACACTAGATTCGTCAAAAATTGCTTTTCTTCAAATATTTTTAATACCGTTTCCTTTAGGTTTACTCAAAAAGTAACAGGAGATTTTAAATGTAAAAATATTGTTTTTTTGTTAATCTCTTTAAAAGATTTAACATTCACAAAAAAAAAAAAAATAATTGTATGTTAACTTCCTTTAAATCCAAGCACGAAGAGAATTTTTATGAAGTATTTTAAGGAGTTTTAAAAAAATTTATGTAAAGGAGTATATATATTAAATACACTCAGTATAATTTTAATTTATTTAAATTTTAAATTCAGAATAAAATACAATTTTTTCAGTAGGAGTGAAATTCTGTTAACTGCGCTACAGTCGCAGCTTCCGTTTAATTTCCTAAAAATAACTTCAATTTGTGCTGTTAAAAGCATTTGTTGCGTTGTTTTCTACAATAATTAAACCAATTATAATTTTAATATTCTGAAGCCGCTAAATTTGTTCATTATTTATTTTATTTATAGCTTAAAATTCAAAGATTAGCTTTCTTTATACTTTCAATGAATTTCAACAAATTTTTACTCGTTTTGTGAAGACTTAATCCTTTTTATGAATTTAATTATTTTAAGATTATTGTAAAGGTCATTAAGCTGTTTAATTTAAGCTAGGGCCTATAATTACTAGTTTGTACTAATGTTGTCATAAAAAAGTGCAAATAGTGTTGTCTTTTAACTGTCTGAATTAGAAATTAGCCAATTTAGTTGGATATTTGTGATATGATGATCTGATATGATATCCAAGTACAAAGAGAATTTTTATGAAGCATTGTGAGAAGTTTTTGAAGAAAACTATGTAAAAAAGTATATATATTAAATACACTCAGTATAATTTTAATTTATTTAAATTTTAAAATCTGATTAAAAATGGGTTAAGCAAATAATAATTTTAACAGTCTCTTTCTTAAAACACTCTTGAGAGTATATGCTTCATATTTAATGTATTTTAATAATTAGTTACTGAACTTAAGTTTATATGATATGTGTTTGATAACTCAGTGTATATTACTGCACTAAATAAGTTATAAAATGTTTTTGGAATACTTTAATTATAAACCAGATATATTTAAAAGCTCAAGTCGAGTTAATACCCCGATGCCGGAGATCCATTTATGCTGACATCCACACCCGCTATGGAACATCCACAAGTTTTGGTAAATTTGAAAATAGAAAATAGAGAATTGAATGTGTTATGCACAAATTTTAAAAAAAATAAACCCATTTCTGAGACAAAAAGATGGCTTGACAATCAATATCAAAACGCTCCATCATCATACGGTTGAGTGAACAATAAAAACGCGGAACAGCCATAATGCCGAAATAATGTAACAGTTTTAGAAGTGCTGAAAAAAAGTCTATAAATAAAATAAGTTAAAAAGTATATATATATATCACATTTAATAAATATTTTCAAAAGAAGTGTATTAAATTTTTGATGTGAATTCCATAATTAAAAAATTATAGAATGTATATATATAAAACGTATTATAAATTGGGATAATAAAATTTTGTCGGCCCTTCAATTAGCTGCAACCACTCTGACTTAAAGAGCCGCTTTCATAGATAAATATATATACATTTTGTAATTAATTTAATTAATTTAATTGTTAATTTATTTCACATTTAATAAAATGAAAATTTGAAAAAAAATTGAATAAAACTAAAAACATATAAAATGAACAAATAAAATAAATGAACCGCAAGAGTTTAAACAGAAATGGAAACTTCAATTAAGATAAACTTGCGAGCTTTGTAATGAGAACATTTTCAAACTCTGATTTAATTATTTTAGTATAGTTGAGAATTTTTTTATATAGATTGCGTTGATTGTTTATACCAGAGATGGGAACTTTTTCATAAACATATGTAAACTATTTGAATTTTTTTGTTGTTCAACTTTTGACTTCGCAGAATTTTGGTGTCAATAAAAATCTTTTCACAACAAGATTTTTTTTAATTATAAAGCTTTGTTATCTATATGGAATCCATACTTAATTTTTTTTTCTATATTGTATAAGGAATATTGAATTGGAATTGTAAAGATTCCATTTATTAGAATCTACTTTTTCTTGCAATTTTAAGACTATAGATTTCAAGTATTTTAGTATTATGTTAAGTGTCATAATATATATTTTGAATATCGTGATATTTTGTTTTATATTGATTAAATGAATTAAAGGGAGAATTTTGTTAAGCTATCAAAACATAAAAAAACATTTTCTTTAATAAATTGAAGAAATAGATAGCCATTAGCTGTCTAAATCGTCTCGCGGATATTACTATCATATGTGTTACCGTTCATGGAAATATTAATCGAAGGATTAGCATTTTTTGATTTGTAAAAGGATTAGAATTTTAGAGAAATACTCCTTCGACCGTCTGTCCAACTGCTGATCAGCAAAAACAAAACAGCATTTTATCTACATAAATATAAAAATATATAAACTATAAAACTACTTATAACTATGTAAACATTTATATAAACTATATATAAACTATATATAAATACGAAATAAACTAAACTGATTCGATCTGGTTTATCTACACCAGGGCTGTCCCGACTAGATGCGATCGCGGATCAATACAAATTACTGTACAGATTAGAGGGTCGCAAAAACCAATATATACGTTCATAGTTGTTTGTAATTTTACCAGTACACCAAAAGAAAATTTGGATAATTATAATAGATCAAAAATATGTCGCGACCGTATTAACATTAGCCACATATGACCATGCGGGCCGTACTTGGGACAGTTCTGATCTACACAATATTTTTGGTAGGAATGTTTTGGTTATAGTTCGAGTTAGATTTTTGGACTCTTTGAGCATCTCCAGTGTTTTTTTAATGTGTCAATATAAGATTCAAAGTTAATACTTGAAGTAAACACAGTAATTAAATTCTTTCATTAAAACATTAAAACTTTCAATAAAAAATATTTAGTCAATCATATTATTTAATAACACATATGTAAATAGTTGACAACGCAGGTATTAGAAAGTTGTAGGAGGTTGGCGATTCGGACGTAGAAGAAGAAACAGTTCCGTTCGCTTGCGGCAATTCGTTTAAATTATAATATTTATTTGATTAATTTATTTGATTTGATTAATTTGATTAATTAAAACATTTGCAAAAACATTAATATTTCTAACAATAATAAACTCTATCTTGTGTATATGCAACTATTGAAATATAAATTCTGAATTTAATATACCGTCATAACTTTTAAATTAAAATCTATTTTATTCTTCTTTGTATGAAATTTCATATATTTTTATTTATTAGTACAACTATAAGCTTTGATTTGTTGGCAAAGAGAAATATTATTGTGACCTTCTGAAAAAAACTCAAACATTGAAAGCTCATTTCAATTTCCACATAATTTAAAAATGTTTTTGCATTTTTGGAACACCTCATATTTTATTATGCTTTTGTAAATTTAGATTTTTATTAAGCAAATTGAAAAGTTCTTAACAAAAGTACAAATCTGACCTTTAAAGATTTTCTTTCAATTTCAATTTATTTCATTTAAATAAATGAAAATAAAAGTAGTTAAATTAAGAAGTATTTTTCCATTGTCATCATTTAACTAATTTCCAACTTAAATTAACCCACATAACGGAAAACACTTGAAATTCTAAGAAATTTTCTTTTTGTTTTGGAAAATTAAATGCTTTATTGCTAAAATTGTAGGTGTAGATGTTGCTCATCAAAGGCGGATTTCAGTATATACAACACAGTATAGAACACAGATACTTTTGACGTATACCCATGTATTCCCAAGAGAAACTTACTGCTGTATATGGTATATGGTTTACTTTATAATGCGGGTATTACGATGTAAGTTCGAAGTGTATAAGTCATATAAATTTTTTATTTGTACACCTGTGAATATTTTGTCCTCAGCAAACTCAACATGTTGAAATCAAACATAAACCATGAAATAAAAATAAAATTTGTGGAATAAAGCTACATAATACTTTTTCGTTTCAAAATTTGTTTCGGTTGACTTTTGTTAAATCAAAGTAAAAAAATACAAAACAAAAAAAAATGGCTGAAAGATTTGGAAAAATCACAGAATTTTATTAAACACCGAAGAGCGAAGAACAAAAGATATAAATTTTGACTTTATACGATTTTCTGTTTTATTTTTATTTTATTTTTAGATTTTCGCTTTCATTTGTTGTTGTGTTCTTGTTAGTCGAGCAAAACTCTTGAAATTGTTTACGGGCTAAAAACATTCGACTTAATGATGTTCAATAAACTGACTGGAACCAATGCAGCCACCGCAACCGCAACAGTGCTGGCAACAAAGGAAACCATTTTGTTGTTACTTCTTATGTGTATTTGGCAACCATTTTTAAAAGCACTCCTTCAAATTCTTCTCATTTTCATTGCTTCTTCTTCTTCAATATTTGTTTGTGAAATTGATAAAAATTGCCGTAAGCAAAAAAATGAACAGTGAAATAAATTTTTAATTTTTGTATATATTATTACTTTTATTACTGTTGCTGTTTTTGTTGTTGTTGCTGCTACTGTTACTGTTGTTGGTGCCACAGCTGTAACTGTTGTTCTATTGTTGTTGTTGTTTTTGTTGTTGTTGTTCTTGGTGCCTATCTTATACCATAGATGGTATTGTCTGTCGGCTACTGGTTAGATGTGCAGTAAAAATACTTTTTCCTTTTTTGGTTGAGTTTTTAATTTTCTTTGTTCGATGCTCGTCGATGCCGTGAGTTGTCGTTGTTAATCGAGCATTTTGCCAAAAGCCAAAACCGTTTCTTCCCTCTGTACACTACTAGAAGACGTTTTTGTGGGATTAGTTGACAATGGCGGAATGGGTAAACAAATTTATTGTGTGTCAGCAAAGTAGTCATAAATTATGCTGACAATAATTATATCCGTTTTTCTATGAAATCCTAAAGTAACTCCCGGCTCAAAGCTACCTTCTAACAGACGCACGCACCAGCCAAAAACAAAATAAACAGAAAAAGTACAAAAGTAAAGCTGTTTGAATAAAATTGAGTAACAAATGAATTTCACATCGAAATGCGATTAACTTTGTTTCAATTTGACTGATACACAGTTTTTCCCACTTTTTTCCCTTTTTTTCCATTTTTTTCCATTTTTTTCCATTTCTTGTGAATGGGCATGAGCTTGGTTGGATAAAAAGGAATAAATAAATAAAGGAATTACTTTTATAACAGAATTTAGGATTGCTTTAGGGTGACAGTTTCTAATGTTACTGATGTTGCTGATATTGCTGATGCTGATGCTGCTGTCGATATTGTGGCCACAGTTGCTGTTGCCGTCACGTTGGTGTTGCCACTGATGATGTTGTCGGTTGCCGCTTAGTGCAATCAATTACAAAACAATTTGCACGTAACCGTCGTGGAAATGAGTTTTCTAAAAATACTGACAAGCCACTAATGCACACTTACAAAGAAATTCTTTGCAGGGATTACCATATATTTGTGGCTTACATCAATGGATTGTGGCTAATGAAAACAAAATAAATATATACATAAGAGAAAAAAGCAATCGTCCATACCTGGCATTTTGTCCGAGTGTGGATAAAATGTTGAAATGTATTGCCGATATGATTACCAACAGGAAACGGAATAAACTTAATACTACCCTTGCGTCGTGAATAAATACTCTTTTATGAGTTACTAATGACAACAATAAATTAAGGTTGCCTTTTCTCCCAATATAATTTAATTATTTAAATATCATTTTAATTATTTATACATAATGTTAATTGTTTTTACATCATTTTAATTGTTTATACATCATTTTAATTATTTTATATATTTATTTTATTTCAATATATTAATTACTCGTTTTTTATTTTGTTACAATATCAAACGAAAAGAAGATTTCCAATGTAGAATTCAGAAAAATAGGCCACCAGCAGTTTTTAATTCGAGTTGCAGATAAAATAAAATCAAATAATAAATAATACAAATAAAAAATAAATAATATAAATAAATAAACAATAAATTTATTTTTTTTACAATGCTGGTATCACTGTTACAAGTTTTTGGTTTTGTATAAATTTTAAGTTTACTGCAGCTGAGTAATCAAGTCGGTATTGGCAAGACTGCTTAAAGCCTATTTTGTCGAGCGTATTTTGTAATCTGCGCCAGATAGCATTAACTGTTGAACTAGTAGTATAAATAACAATATAGGTGAAATATAGCTAATAGGAAAGAACCTTTAAAGGGACTTAGACAATAAACCACGGGAACTAAACGCAGCCTAAAGAAACTCTATAGCAGCTAACAAACAATTATTCACAATACAAGCACACAAAATGTTATTTAAATTTACTTTTCTTAAATCATTTTTATTTTAATAATATTTTATGGTTTTTATAAAAATACTGTATTTTATATTTAATTTTGAAATTAAAATGTTTTAATTAAATATTATTCAAGTACGGGTTTCAGTCAGTAGGTTAAGATGCGCTGACTCTGAGGTTCAAATTTGGCAGGACACGAGTTCGATTCCTGGTACTTGCAGTTTCAAAAAATTATTTACGAATCATTAAATACAAGAATTATTTCCAAGACCACTGATGATGGGTATTTGACAATACTCGAAACAGCTGTATGGTCAGCCAAAAATTCAATTAATTAAAATAATATAAAATGAATTCTTGTTGTTGTAGTTCACTACTGTTCGAAAAACCTCTTGATTTTTTCTTATATACTGCATGTCTTAATAAGTAGATATTTTCTTTTCTTTTCATATAAAGAGATGATTTAATAATAAAGAATTGCTCTTATAAAAGAACTTAGGATTAATTGGAAAGCAATGCAAATTAAATTGACTATGTATTTAACTTGTTCTAATTAAAGTAGGTGCAATTCACACTTGAATTTCACAAAATGATCTGTATAGTACCATTAAATAATCAAATTAATCAAAATCTGCAAACGTAAATATTTGGGAATTTTCGAAACAGCTGCGGTCAGCTTGAGAATTCATTAAATTAAAAATAAATTTGTATAGTGATAAAACGAATTTATTACTATGAAATATTTTCCCAATAAAGATTTTTATATAAAACGAGTAGATGAAAAGTTAGTAAGGGAAGCAATTTACACTGACGAATTAATTACATAAAGTGATATAGGATCCGTAGTCTGCATGCGTGGTCCTAGTGATATGTAAATTTTTTCACTTTTATAACATTACTTTGAAATGTTAAGCCGAAGTATTTATTATTCTAAGAGATTGTTCATTAGTTGCGGACATGAACCTTCAGGAAAAGCAAGCTTATATTCTCATAGACAGTTAGGCAGCTATCAAAGTAAAATCGTGAATAGCTTACGAAAAAAAACAATTTGATAAATATTTAATAAATAGCTGCTTCTGCGAGCGATATATTCAATGCAGTTTATGAATGGAAAAGAATTTATGACAAAAATAGAAGTTCATAAGTGACTGTCCTTTGTATTTATAATCATGCGTATATAATAAAGAATACTTTGGCTGATGACTTAATAAGACATACATTGTGACCGAAAGGTTTTCGGAAGTTCTCATTTAAAATTCGCGCGCTGTATATTTTTCGATATTTTAAGTTTATGTAGTTTGGCAGCACTTTCCTTAATTACTATGCCAAAAATGAGCGCGATCTGTCAGACAGTTCGTTTACGGCAGCTGTTGAAACCAGTTCACCTCAGTAGTGCGTTGCGAAAAAAACAATGGAAAAAAATATTGAACAAAGAGTTTGCATCCAATTTTGTGTTTCGAACGAAATTTCGTGTGCAGAATCGTTGCGAATGCTACAAAAGGCTTATGGGGAATCAGTTTTATCGAAAACTCAAGTTTATGAGTTGTACAAAGCCTTTCAGGACGGTCGTACGACCGTCGAAGACATGCCGCGTTCTGGACGACCTTCGACCTCTACCACCGACGAAAACATTGAAAAGGCAAAGGAAATCGTGTTCCAAAATCCTCATGTGAGTGTTAGAGAGATAGCACGAGAGCTAGGCATCGGTCGTGAGACCACGGCCTCAATTGTGGAAGGATAATTCATGGATTTTTCATGACGATAATGCTCCCTCGCACCGAGCCAACATTATCAACGATTTTAAGGCCAAACATTCAATAAATACCATCAAACAGCCACCGTATTCACCTGATCTTGCACCGTGTGACTTTTTCCTGTTTCCCAAACTCAAATTACCACTCAGAGGAACGCGTTTTGAATCCATAGAAGACGAAAAACAGAATTCGCAGAGGGAACTCAAAGCCATACCGGAAAGCGCCTATAAAAAATGTTTTGATGATTGGAAGAAACGTTGGCATTTGTGTATCGCTTCTAATGGAGCATATTTTGAAGGAGATAAAATAAATATTGATGAAGATTAAGAATTTTGCGTTTGTACTTTTCGGTCACAATGTATATGTCTCTTTCATGCGATTACTTAAGGAAACCTAGCCGAGCACGCTCTATCAAAACTCCTGTAGTTCATGATCACCCGCGCCTTAGTGAAAAATATCGCAATATCTGTTATGCTATTATCTAAGCTTATCTAGATTTAGACTTAGATACATGGGTGTGTTTCACTTCCCCATAGAAATCAACATAACAATTGTATTTTTTAATACATCTCCTCCCTATTCTTTCTACAATATTGTGTTTAATAAGAAGTTGAGAATCTCATTCTACTTGCACTTCGCCAACTCATCAACAGTACAAAGGTTTGGAAAAAATTAAATTATTATTTGTTAATTATTATTAATTATTATAATATTATAAATTATTAGGAATTATGTTTATTTTTATTTTAATCAATTTTGAGCAACACAGACAAAAGACAGGACACTATCTCTTAAAGGCATACGCTCACAAAATTGGCCTTTCGGCGAGAAATGTTATATACCTGAATCAATGGATACTTTGAAATGTATAGCATTCGCATGCTCACCTGTGTCATTATAAGGTTAAATTGCTTCGATGTTATATAGTGTCATAAACTGAAGGAAATAGGAAATCTGAAGCATAAAACCGTCACGATCCTTAAATTCAGAAGAGACGTTAAAATATACTTGCACTAGGTGTAATCCATATATTAAAGTTACAGAAACCCACTGGAAATTAAGAGCAATTAGAACTCGCCTAGAGAAAGTATATGCAACTCTCTCTTGATTGAGCTAATACTATACTGCTATGACACTAAAATTCTTGGGGACCTAATGATGTATATTTGAAAACTTTATTGCCAACTACTTCAACCTATCTACCTAATGTTATTTATTGAAAAATATATGTAATTCGAATTTATACATTTCACTTCGATATTAAATTTTCTTGGAACTTTAATATTTCGCTGCTGTTATTAATAATTTTTGTTTTAAATTTCATAAGCCAGTCTTTATTCATGACGCAAAAAATGATACGCATTGTATGTGAATACAACTGTTCATATTTTCTTCGCTGATTAAAAATTTATTATTATTGCAGATACTTATCCCATTGGTTGTTTCCGATGATGAAAATCATGTCATAAATTTTTGTTTGTTCGAAATGTATTTTTATGGCATCTTCATCTGAATAATTGACGAACAAGGACTAAGCCGGATTAATTCATTCAGTATAATTAAGATGTAATACTGCATAATATTTTTTTTTCTAAACTTTTTGGTAGTTTCTTAATTAAAAAATAAATTATGTTTCCATTATTTTTTCTTTTTGTATCTTCGTGTTCTGTTGACCACTTCAGGGTCAGAAGTACTTTACATAAATTATAACATTAATTTAATTCATTACCTTCTGTGGTTATTTACCCATATCAGGTGTCAGGTGTTAAGAAGATTTTTATTTAAAGCAACATTATTTATGCTTTCTTTTTACTCACGGCTACACTTAGGATTTTATAATTTGCATGCCTTTGTGAAAGTTCTCTGTTGGTTAAGCTTAATTTTTTGCTTGTTTATGTTGGTTGTTTCAGTTGAAAAGTTTTTCTTTACGATTAAAAAATGAAATCTGAGAGAGAAATGCTTTAAGCAGAATTGTAAGTTAAAAATGCAATATATTAAAGTGATTGTACATATCCCCCATTTGTGCAAATTTACTGAGCATTGACAAGAATACAAAAAAAAAAAATACTTATGTGATAATACGTATCTATTTTTACATTGTTTTATAAATATACAAATACTATAATTACAAACAGCATGTTCCATAATACTTTTTACATACAAAAATTTTTGCTAGGAAGAATTTTTAATGAAAATGAAGTCGTGATAAAATTTTATATTATTAATATGCCAATATTAAAGAATCTCCTGAGGAATCTCCGGAAAAACTACCTATTTAATACTAATTATTAACTTGTTTTAGACTATCGATGGTGAACGTGATAAACCTATTTCTAGTCGAAGTGCTGCATTAGAGCACATTTACAGTAAGATATTTTGTCAAAACTAAAATATTTTTTTCAAAGCAAATACAAAAATTACCAATACACTCATGCAACAACAATACTTTTAAAAAAATTCAAAAAATATAAATTAGGAAGACATGAATTTTTTACGTAAATGAAATTGTTATGACATTTTATATTATTAATATGTATTATTGATACTCATTGATCACTAAAAGCACTATGTATATAGTACTTTTCGCTATAACAAAGTTTTGATTAAGTCAAACAAAAAAGTACGCTATTAATTTATATTTAAAATAACTTAAATTATTTGATATAATTGTCTGTTATAACAATAGCTGGGTTTAAATATAAAAATAGGAGTACCCACACATATATATAAGACCTCTCCATTCAAATAAACAGAATGATTTTTTTGGATTAATAACAATTTGCGCAGAATGAATGCAATTGATAATAGATATAAGATTTCGACTAAAGAATTGATACTTGTCACTTTTATGACTTGACAGAATTTTCTTAAGATACAAGTATTAAGTGTATTTGCATACATAATACATATATATATA
>NC_051846.1:150211713-150254332 GCF_002237135.1 Teleopsis dalmanni | reverse complement strand
ATTTTTTAACCTCTCAAACTTTTCCTCCTGAATATAGAAACCAACATAATTTTTTTTATTATAATAAATCTAAAAGTAGTATCGCGCGTTTTTGATAAAACAATTAAATGAAAAGTTATTAGATTTATATCGATTACCTTCACCTTTTATTACTGCTATTTTTTTGAAACATGATTTGCTTTCAATCAATATTTCATGTTCATATTTTAATAAGATTTCCCTTATAAGTCATTTTTTAGGTTGTGAATAAAAACATTTGAGGTCCTAGAAGGATAAAGTTGGTATACATTTAGTTTCTTACGAACAAAAATTTCCTTACAATTCTCAGTTAGTTTAATTAGCAAAGTACAAGTTTCGAGTGGCGAAGAAACCACTGAACATTTAAATCTAATGTTATGAAATAAAAACTGATTGGAAATGAATATGAAATGACCAAGTCATCGACGCTCTTAGAATTATCGTCACATTTTTGTTTTTGGTAAATTTATTTTATGTTTTGCGGAAACAGTAGACTTTTTTGGGTGCCTATTGGATAGCATATTTGGCATCATCGATGCTTGTACGGTCGATTTTAAAGTGAATAAACCACTTCTTTATCAGTTGTCTCGCTGAATCAGAGTCGGGGTATTATTTATCAAGTCAAGGTTGTGCTATTATTGTATTTTTTTTTCATCAAAAAGAAATGGTAAATCTAGACGCAAGATTTCTTTGAATTCTTTGAATTCAATATTCTGAATATATAAAAAGTAATATCATTTAAATAGTGTTAACAAAATGAATAATGGATGAAATGTCATGACAGGTATTATTTGAAAGTTGCTATTATTCACATTTTAAAATATGGATTTTTCATTAATGGCACTACTAGGGTGTATTCCAATATGTTAGGATGAACGTTGGTGTATATGATAATGTGCATTATCATCACATGGTGTTCGAACACTGTCTGCGTATATGATTATGTGGAGAGAGCAATGCTGTGACTTTTAATGTAAAGAATGGAAATAAATATACCGCTGTCAAAATGTTGCAAGAAAATCGGTTTGATACTCTGACATATAGAAACACTGCGCTGTTAATTAACTTCTGAATTAGAGACCGCTTACACATATATGGGTTGGGTGGGTAAGAAAATTGATTGGAAACTGTAATCACATTTATTATATTTGTATAATATATTTTCAAGATTAAACTATTTTATTTTGAATCTATCTTATTTAAAGTATCTAATTAATTTTATAATAGTGTATTACTATTGATTTCTGTTTTATTTTATTTGTATTTACAGATGAATGAGTTTATTTTATGAGTAATGAATTCATTAAAGAATAAATGAATTTTAAGTGAAATTCATAAGTTACCTTCATACCGTCTCCAGAGGACAAATATTGAGCTCGTTCGGTCGTTATGGATTCAATAGATTGCCATTCAAAATATACTGGGTTGCTTCTAAATAATTTTCAATTTGATTTATTTTCATAAAATGTTTAAAAGTCATATAGGAAATTGTATGGTAGAGAATTATTTACTTTATTTAGCAGCAAAATAATATTTCATGTATTTATTTTAAAATATTTTTGACATAGCAAATATACTTTCTGCTTCGTTTGTAAAATAAAGTTTTCCGCCACAAACGTTTTGCTTTTGGGGTTTTGTTAATTTCGTAATTTCGGCTCAAAGCACATAAAGAGTTTGATTTAAATTCATAATAACCATGTTAGCTTTATACGGACATGCATACAGAAATAGTGCTATAATTATATAAAAAAACGAGTATATTTGTAATTACACCAAACTCAGTTTTGTTAAACTATTCAAAACTGCATATACACAACTTTTTTTTAACTCAACTTTTTTCATACAGTATTTTATGCTTCAGATACGAGTATTCATGTTTTCATATTTCAAATTCTATGTCGGGAGGCGGCATTAGAGATTTAGCAGATTTTAATATAGTCAGGAACTAAAAGCATATCAAAAAAAATTTGCTTCAAACACGTATACATGCATGACTTGACACTACGACTTTCGCTGAAGTATGGTATAATATATATGTATTATATAAATATTTATTCACATATTAAAAGTTCTGTCAAGCCGGTTGGCAATGTGTAATGAAAAAGTAAACATTTAAAAACTGTAAAAGTTTTTGTGGCCAAACAAAAATAAAAGGCAAAAAAGTTAATAGAACTGTAAAAAGCGTTTAAGTGTTGCGCTTTGTTGTCCCTTTTTACCTCTTATAGCAGCTTAATTTCTCTAATTCTCGGATTCATTTCGTTTTATTGACATTTATGTGTAGACGCAGCAAATTTTCTAGCCTCAAATTACATTTATACGCTTCTATGGTTGAATGGGACTGTGTGACCGTATAAGCTTGGGTTACCACTTACATTTAGTATAATTTGCAGTCCTTCAAAGCTGTCTCATTTGGCTTTATGACAGCTTTGTGCGCCAAAATACAAATAAGCACGCACATCCATATAAACTCGTACCCTCGTCTATGTATGCATAACATTTTAGAACGGAATGACAGTCGTTATACCGCAATGTTAGAATTCGAATTCAGTGACTTGATGATACTTTTGAAGCTGCTACTCCAAACCGCTTTATCTAAACATTGACTCAAATATGCTTTTATATATGTATATTTCAGTACGGAAACGCAACGACACGTATGAATACGTATACGCCTTTATTAACGTAAACGCTGTGCGTGCGCTTCATAACTTGAATTTAAACACAATTTTATGAGGATGATCCAAATTTTAGACTGACAATTTTGGTAGCCAATAATTAGACGTCCGGCACGCACGTTAAGAAATTAATGTGCAGTGATTTTCGTATATGAAGTCATATATATTTAACACATGAACATCTCACAGTTATAGTCATTACTCAAAATCATAGTAAAATTTACAATATATATTTCCGGTTTCAAAATTGAGTTTTCCTCAACCAAAAATAGAATTTCATTTCACATAATTTGAAGGAAAATATTAAATTTTAGTTAGTTTTGAAGAGGAGCGGAAAGCTTTATCACGATGATAAATAAAAACATACAGACTGAAAAGTGTAGTCAATTGACAAAATGACGACACAAAAAAAAAACAGATATTTCGGCTTCGTACTCTGGTCGACTTCTTGACGAAATACCAAAACGTAATCCCGAGAGACCAAATCGACGGAGTGTGTGGAAGTCTCATACTGCTAAAAAAGAGACCTTCGATATAGTACACAAGCAAAGCGAAAGAATCTATTTATATATCTGTTTTAATGGGATATTGGACTATAGTAGGACATGGAGCCAGGTTCGACCTGCTCTGTAGCATCTCCTGTAGTGCCCAGTACATGTTGAACCGTGACTGAAAAAAAGTCTATAATCAGGCTTAAGCTATTGGGCGCCCCATTCCTTAACACATATTTCTAACATTAGTTTTGGGCAGATATTTGCTCATATTAATGCATTCGGTTGGTTCGAATATAATTATTCTCCTAATCACTATTACGAAGTGTGTGGAATCAAAACAGTTTACTTAGCTAATTGAGGAGTATTAGAAGAAATGAGTCCATTACTTTCTGAAACAAAATTTAATTTTACATAAATTTTAAAACAATAATTCATTTTTTTAAATGATCAAATAAAAGTTTTTATTGCCTCTAATTAATTTTTTTTTTTAATTTTACAGGCTATGGTGGTATTTCGCCTCGTACGCAATGGGGACGCATAGCTGCATTAATTTACGCACTCTTTGGCATACCAATAGTATTGCTTTATCTGTCAGCCATGGGAGAAGCACTTTCGGCAGGTATGCGTTGCATTTTTCGTAAAGTGCGTTCGAAAAGCGCGGTGACGACAACGAATTCAAGTAGTAGCAGTGGTGTTAGTGGCAATGGCAAAATACCAGCAAAGGAGATTGGCGGTAAAAGTACACCAGTAGCTGGTAAGCATTATATGCATCATCATAATAGCAAAATGCATCCACAATCGTCACATCATTACAATATGCCGAAATCTTATCGCGCAACGAATTCACCAAGTGTACCCATTTCAATTTGTGTTATGGTGCTTGTTTGTTATATCACCTCGGGAGCTATACTGTTTCATAAAATGCAGAATTGGAGCGTACTAGAGTCACTTTACTTTTGTTTCACTTCACTTGGCACAATTGGATTTGGCGAATTGGCACCTACAGGCAACTTAACTATGTATTTGGCTTCCGCGTACATACTTGTCGGTATGGCAGTTGTGGCAATGTGTTTTAGTCTCATACAAACAGAAATTGTCACTTGGTTACGAAAATTTAGTGTACAGGATCACGTTATGCCGCAAGCAGAAGATGTTGCACTTGTGTCAGTTGCTGTCACACCTAAATTGTCCTGACAACGACCGAATGCCGACCTGCTTACAGGCGGTAACCCTGCAATCGGTGGCAGTAATATTGGCCATCATCAGACAATGTTCTTTGGACCAGCACACAGTTTATCACAATATAGTTCTTTGCCACGACGTACAAATGGTTCAGCATTTCAACGCAACACACCTATACGACGGTCAACAGGCATACCAGAACATCACATGGAATACTTTGTGCCACGTAGCATAAGCGAATTTAATTTATCCGGCGTTGGTGATTTAGCTTTACCGCCACCGCGTCGTTATTCGCCCACCATACAAAACATAGGACTTGGATTGCCACACGGCTTACAATTGGGACCACCGCAAACGTTAATTTGTGGTGCACCACCACCACCCCCGCCACCACAACTACAAATTGTTATGAAGCCACGCGAGAAAATGGTCACCTTTGAGGATGAATCGAAAGCACTTAATACAGTCACGTCTGCTGCACCATCAGTAACTGCTACTCATTGTCCACACGGTGTGCCGACAACGCCACGTAAAACGACTGGCGTACTCAGTGGCGGCGGAGATGTGTTTATGTGACGTGAATCGCTCAGATGACCAATGAGTAATTTAATTGCGAACGATAAGGCTAGTGACGATGACTATTTATTAACGGATGTTGTTGATAATAGAAGTGCAGCCAATATTGATATCAGCACAGACAGTGTCGAACGTGATTCACTTGATGGTGAACTAAAACCTAAGTCAGAGCCTGGTGATGTAATACGTGTTTAAAGTGAGTATGAGAGATTTTTTTTTACCAAAATCGAAATTAGATTTAAGGATATAAACTTAAGATTTAATATTAATGTTAGGTAAAATATCAAAAGGCACACAAAATCGTTTGTATGACTAGAATTGTAGATGTAATGTAAGTCCTAAGCGATAATTGAGTGTTGTACTTCATAATGATAGAAATATTGAAAGAAAAATTTGAACACAAAAAAGTATCTAAAAATAAGAAAAAAAAAAAGAAAATAAATTCTTTGTAAAATATATATAATACAATCGTATAGGAAATTAGCTAAATGTGATTAAAATAATTGTTTTAGATGTCATAGAATTTAATTTTTGTCATTAAGAAGTGTAAATAATTGTTGAATTTTTGTCAATTTAAAATAAGTTGTATATGGTATTTGTGTGGAAAATATCGAGTGAATGAGATTTTTTTGATTTAAACATATTTAGTGCTCCTAATAATTAGTTTATTTAGATTTTTTTTTTGTTTTTTGGTTTACTTAGTGCTTTTTATTATTCATATTTATTAATATTCATTACATATAATTAAAATACTACATGAAAACTTACGATTGTTTGAAACAATTGCTTTTCAAAATTAAGCCAAAATTATTAAGAGTTTTTAACCTCTATATATGAATTTATGAAGCAAATAGTAAAATGCCTATTGAAAAAAAAACACATTACAAATACGAGCTTAAAAAATAAATAACTTCACCATGTCATGGTATAAATAAGCCATTTAAAGATTATAATAAAGAAATAGTAATATTTAGTATTCTCCACAACTTATGATATTTGTATTGCTGACTCTTCCTTAATAACATTACAGGAGTCTACGGAGCAGTAAAACTAAGTATTCAGGCGGCATTGTATCGCGTTCCCACTGCAACTAAAACAATTTATGTTAATCAAATTAAGATTTAGTCGTTTCCATTGGCGTAAGTTGATTTATGTATGTGAAAGAGCTTTTATGTGTCAAAAAGTTATGTGAAAGTTCTAGGAGAGCTTTTGCTTTCTCACCAAGTCATGGTATAAATAAGCCATTTAATGATTATTAAAAAAGAAATAGTAATATTTAGTATTCTCCACAACTCGTGATGTTTGTGTTGCAGACTCTTTCTTAAGAACCTTACAAGAGAACGTCAGGCTCTACTGATCAGTAAAACGAAGTATTCAGGCGGTTTTGTATCATGTTCCCACTGCAACTAAAACAATTTATGTTAATCAAATTAAGATTTAGTCGTTTCCATTGGCGTAAGTTGATTTATGTATGTGAAAGAGCTTTTAAGTGTCAAAAAGTTATGTGAAAGTTCTAGGAGAGCTTTTGCTTTCTCACCAAGTCATGGTATAAATAAGCCATTTAATGATTATTAAAAAAGAAATAGTAATATTTAGTATTCTCCACAACTCGTGATGTTTGTATTGCAGACTTTTTCTTAAGAACCTTACAAGAGAACGTCAGGCTCTACTGATCAGTAAAACGAAGTATTCAGGCGGTTTTGTATCATGTTCTCACTTCAACTTAAACAATTTATATTAATCTAATTAAGATTTATTCGTTTCCATTGGTATAAGTTGATTTATGTATGTAAAAGAACTTTTTTTTTTAAAACTTGTTTATATATTTTTATATATTAATTATAGATTTTCATTATAAAGATAAACATTTAAAAAAAACTCTTATCTCTTGTTTGTTTGAATTGTTTGTTTTTTGCTCATTTACATTTCGTTTCATTTGTCAAAAAAATCTAATTTTCAGTTTTGAGAAATATATTTTGTTCAATGCTGCATTTAGGTAAAAATCCCTTGATGTACTCTTAACTAAGTTAAAAAGCTTTGTATTGTTAATCAAATTTCATTAGTGACCTTAATCAAACAAACTGCTTTACCAAAGGCAGTGGGAACATACTATTAGTATATCTTGACTCCACTGAAAATCTTTCATTCGACACATATATACTATATATCCATTATTATATATATAGTATATCTTGACACCACTGAAAATCTTTCATTCCACACATATATACTATATATCCATTATTATATATACTATATTATTATATATATTATATATTCGTTATGTTATACATCATGAAGTGAAGTAAAATGATCATGAAGTGAACTACAATTTGTATCCAAATATATATACAACTATACTCATATATAGTTCATTTCAAATAAATTCGAATCCATAACGAATGGTTTCATTAATTTTTTCAATAATTGTCTAAACTTAAAAAAAAACATTACTTCTTGTGAAACAGAATATTATATTATGTCAGTTAAAATTCCATATAATTGTGTCAGTAAAGAACCATAACTACCTACCGTAAAGTTCTAAAGTTTATTCTTCAACTTTATTTCACAGTTAAAGTATTTCTACTCAATCATAAAATTCTTATTGCACTTGTGAAAAGTTGCAAGTACTTCATTCGAAATTGAAGTGATTACAACGATTACTAAAAACCGCATTAAAATCTAAATTAAGTTAAAATATAACAAGAACAAGATATGGGTTGACACCATGTCGCATATCGACCCAATCTAACCTTTCGACACTTACCTCCATTTTGGCCTTATTCACTCGTTTAAGATAGGTATTTATAATAATGCTGACACAGTTTTTAAAGATGCTTTTTCAGTTACTTTCAAAATACTTTATGGCAACTACATTATGCAATATATTTTAACATGTCTTCTATTTATGCGAATACGCGAATTTATTTTAGAAACACACAATTTTTGCTCTTGTGTTCTTCTGTGCTTTTTAAGTAATTCAGGGTATGCGCTTCATAACTTTTTCCACTTCTTCACAATGGCGGTTTATGAATATACGAGTAAAAATTTCGTTGTCCTCATCCTCATCCACATTCTCCTCCACATTTTCGTCCTCATGTGATGGTAAACAACCACAACTGAATTGCGGTTTGAAGTGCTCTATTTCGAGTCAAATGCGTCAACTGTCTTTCTTTGCTGAGTGCATCATGCAACGCCTTAAACATTATTACGCGCCAAAAATAACAAACCCATAAAGGTAAAGACGAAGAGACGATGGATGAAGAAAAAGAAAAGGACGAATATGAAGAAAATTTATAAAAAATATTTTTAAAACAAAGATGAAATATGTAAGAAAATATTGCATAAGAGAAAAATTGCATACAATTGCGTCAACTTGACAAAACTTTTAACTTTCACTTTTTATTCCCCTCCGGTATTTCAGCGTATGGTAGTGACAAACATGAATTTATGAGGGTCTGAATGTAATAGATCGTCTAATACTCGTACATTAAATTCGTGAATGCATGTTTCCAACAGCAATTGTACGAGTGGAGCATATAGCATAAATTGTTCCGGATGTGGAACATGTTGAAATTAGCTGCCAAGTACATAAGATACTGTTGCAACCTACGAAAATAGTTGTGAACATTTCATCTATTTTTCGAAACAAGTAAACAATACTTAGAAAGCTTTGAGTAAACTTACAAGGCATTAGTTTCTTAAGTAAATTCCTTTTTATGAATTTTATATGTTTTGTACATGAATTGTTTAGAATATTTAGAGTGTGAACCTAAATATTGCAATAGAAGAATATATGAACCTAAATAAAAGAGAATTATCTTAGCACTATATACAAGGATTTTTCTCTAAAAGAAATAAATAATTAGATAACGTATTGTCTGAAGTGTATCTTTGATAATCAAATCAATATAGCACTAATCAAAAACTTGAAAATATTTTTAGTTAAAAGAAATAAGTAGTTAACTTTTTTAACTACTCATTTTAATTTAATAACTAACAAATAAACTAAGTGAGAAATGATCCTCAACATACAAAAAAAAAAAAATTGAACGCGAAAAATCGTTATTCAAATGCTTTTATTCTAGCACACAATCAATATATGTTCTACAAATTCACGTTATATAGAGATCTATAGAGTTCTATAAAGAATGAAGATACAAATCCAAATGTAAAATGAGCCACAGTATGTGGTAAGATAGGTCCAAATGAATTAAGAGCCATTTGTCACAAATGTTGCTGACTAATAGCAGCAATATATTTTCATCAAAGCATGCGTTTCCAACTCACATGGGTTTCTAGACACAGGGAAAACTTGGTTAACTGTAGGGCAGATAAATCTGCCTCGGCAGGCACTCCGTTTCCTGACATTCACTTCTCAGAAGATATTGACCTTGGACTTGCAACAGCTAAATTAGCAATTAAACAAAAATATCTGAGCATTGTCAAGCAAGATTACGTAGATGAACCCTCTTGTCACATCTCCAAGTTGATCTGATCTAAACTAGATAAAAAATGTACCAAGCAGCTACTTCAACTAAGACGTTACCTGTTCAGTACTACTATATTCAAGCTATGAATCTGGTCTTTCCTTATAATAACTTTTGTCGAGGTTATTGCACTGCGGATGAGGGGAAAACTTTAGTCCACTTCATATGTCAGTGTCCATCTTCAGCTAGAAGAAGAAGTAAAATCTTTAGGACCAATTTTCTTATCGGCCTAACGGAGCTGTCAAAATGCAAAATTAGGGATTTAGAAAAGTTTGTGGAATTGTCAAGTTAATTCATTTTCAACTAATGGGGCAGTCATGCCTTTCCACGTTATTCCTGCAGCGGTCCAATATTTGTTGTTTAATGGGCTTTGGGCTCTCCAACCTAACCTAGCCTATGCGTTTCGCTGAAATTATAGCTTAAACAAATTTGTTTCAGATCCAGTTTCTTGAAATCATTTTCTAGGGACTGTTTAAAATTGGTTTAAATGGATACTGTTCTCCTAGCATCATATGTTCAGCGGTTGTAGAAGAGAAAATCTTACATTTAATCTGATGGTTGGAAAATTTTTCTTAGTTATTTAGCTAAAATAATACGAAACTAGGACCACAAAATGGATAACTTCTTGTGTGTTTGGCGGTTAATTAAAGTTAGAGAATGTAATCCACAGATATATGGTTAAAAAGAATTACTTACGGCAAAATATAAGCCTACATGAAATCAAAAGTGCAGTGAAAAATATAAGAATATTTAATACTTTATATAGAGCAGTTAATTAACACGCTTTTAATTTAAAAATTAAATTAAATTGATTAAAAAATCTTTTTTTTTTATTTTATCTATTTTTAAATTTATTAAATTGATTTTTAACACATGTTTTAACCAAAGAAACAAAGGCGTTTAAAAAGAAATTAATAAGAAATTTTCTAATATAAACTATTATTTTTGATAGAGAGGTATTTCAATCAGTAGTGAATCACAACAACAATTTTTTTTTATTATTTTCAATTATTTGAATTTTTGACTGATCACACAGCTGTTTCGAGATTGCCAAATGCCCATCATCAGTGGTCTTGAAATTACTTCTTATATTTAATTATTCATAAACAATTTTTCGAGTCTCTAAGTTTTAAGGGTTTAATTCGCATCCTGTCATATTTGAAGCTCAGAGTCAGTGTTCATTAGCGTACCGAGACAAAGCAATACTTGACTTGTATGTTCTGACTAGGAGCCTTGGTGATAAAATTTCTTATAGAATCTTGAATGTATATAGCGTTGAGAGGTAGTTAAGTGTCCAACAAGTGAGTAAACGTGAGTAAACATTTTTAGCTTGAGTAAATATTTTCTTTAAAACTCATATCAATAAATTATTAACTACATTTTAAAAATATCTCTTTATCACAATATGCAAAACAATATCGTTGTGCTTAATATTTCTTACCTATTGATAAAGAATTCCCTGTTTCATTAAGATGAAAGTCCTTGGTTCAGTGGTAGAATTGTTATGATATTCATTTCTGTGAAACAATATTTTTGTTATTGAGTATATTTGATTGACGATATGCAAATAATTAAATAAAGTAAAATTATTCAAATATATAGTAGTTGTGATAAATTGTTTGATTAACTGAAATTAAAAAATATTTAAAATCATTTCCTTTGGGTTCTCATATTTAATACAAAATAATTGTTGTTTATTCATTTTGCATCGGTAATCTTAGTAAATAATAAAACATTTTAATAAAATTAAGAGCTTAACACATTAATTTAATCAGCAATTATTCTTAATATGTTTTATAATCCTTTAAAAAGTAAAAAGAGTTATTTTAAATATTATAATTTTTTTAAATATTTATTTATAATTCAATGTAGCATTTTTTTTCATCAAGTATACTTTTTTTCTTAATAATTTTTTTATCATACCTATATATATATTACCATATGAGTACATCACGTATTAAAAATTTATACACTTTTTCTTTCATTTAACTATAAATATTTATTAACGAAAATGTTAACAAAAATATTTCGTACTCATTTTTCAGTTTTCATTTTTCTTTGTGTGCCTGATATGAAATAAATAAGTGGTGAAAATGTGGAAAAAATATTTTATATTAAAGGAAATTCAATAAAATTGTAAATATGAGAAGCATAAAATTGAGTTATAATACATATAAATATATATATATATCAATTATGTAAATGCCGGCAAGTATGAAACAAAAAGTTAATAAAATTTTAGTTATACGCATATATTTGTATGATGAAGTCCATCATGAAATTTTAAAGCAAATTAAATTTGTAACAGAGTAAGGCTTCCTTCTAACTAAATAACTACTAAAATAATTTCATTCAGATTTCTACAATGAAAAAGTATTTGTACTATTTTTGAAAGATACTTTTTTTATTTTCTTTGTGCCAAATTAACTTAACATGCTGACGTTGAACGTTGGTTTTTGGTTGCATCAACACAATTGCCAAATTTAAAACCGAAGCAAAAGATAGTCGAAATATTTAAATATACATACACATATGTATATAAATATATAGTATATTTACTTAAGATCATATTCAAATTATATTATAACAAAATGAAAATTTTATGTGTATTTTTAGTGTAACAGAAAACAAATCTTAGCTCTTTAAGTCAAAACTAAAATCAATTTTGAA
The DNA here is from genome assembly GCF_002237135.1 of Teleopsis dalmanni. Taxonomy (NCBI): domain Eukaryota; kingdom Metazoa; phylum Arthropoda; class Insecta; order Diptera; family Diopsidae; genus Teleopsis; species Teleopsis dalmanni. Next base: position 150,242,227 of record NC_051846.1, on the reverse strand, counting down.
TCAAATATGAATAATAAAATTAATATTAATTGAAAACTAAAATTAAAATTAAAACTAAAATTAAAATTAAGCAGAATATACAAATAATAATAAAAGCCAATAAAAATAAAATTCAAATAAACTGAAATAAATGAATATTCAATAAAATATTATAGATAAGAAAATATAGCAAATATCGTACTGACATCAGCAACGATGCAAAATGAAAATGAAAATGAAAATGAAAAGATACATTTTTAATATAATAAGCCAGTATAGCCAGTAGTTAATGGAAACTTTTTTTATTAAATTCAAAAATAAAAACATGTTCCAAGAAATATATTGTCCTACTTAAGCAACAAACGTATTTTGTTGCCAAATTAAGCTAAAAACTCTAAAAAAAAAGTGTGAAATGTATGAGGCATAGAAAAATTGATCAAAAAGAGATTATCACATGGAAACACCACAAAAACTCAAATAAGAAATTATACTAATGACACTTTGTAAAATTGTAAACTAAAAGTAATTTAATATAAAATACAAATAAAAGGCATATAAGAAAAAACCAGGAAATATAAAAAATAAATTAAATTGGCAATGGTATTATAGAATTTCAAGCATTTTAAAAAGTCAATAAAACAATATTTTCAACTCGAAAACTTTTAAAATGATTTCTACTTTTTTCAATTTATTACTATATTTCTTTCTAACCCAGTTTTTACAGGATAATATAAAACACGAATGCGTTTTTTTGGAGCAATCATAAAAGTTGGCCATAAAAATTGAAAGTATTAGCAATTGTTCACACTTCTGTTCTATACTGATGCAATCTACTTGAGCCTTGCATTAAGATTTTTCTCATTTTTTAAATGTATTTCATGATCTATACTCGTACATCCTTAATGTTTTAAAGTTTTAAAATTTCTTTTATACTTGCATTATACGCAGAGAAAGTAGTTTCAAGATTTCTTCAGTTGAATGCATAAAAGTATATTGGAAATGGAATTTAAATTTAAAAATTTTTACAATTTTTACAATTTTAGTATCTGAAACTTTATATCGTATCCGCACACTGTTCTTAATAAAGTTTTGCATTCCATGTACTTATTTTGGAGCAAAACTTTTATATAAGATCTCACAAATCAAAGCCACTGCAACGTCTTTGTATTCAAATTTTGTGGATTGCTTTCGATTTTACTACTGAAATCCTACTGGAATAGCAAATATTGGAATGCACTAAATTTATATTACGAAACAAAAGGAAAGAAGTCTATAAAACTACATTAAGACTGAAAAGTTTTCGGAAATTCTCATTTAAAATTCGCGCGCTGTATATTTTTCGATATTTTAAGTTTATGTAGTTTGGCAGCACTGTCCTTAATTACTATGCCAAAAATGAGCGCGATCTGTCAGACAGTTCGTTTACGGCAGCTGTTGAACCCAGTTCACCTCAGTAGTGCGTTGCGAAATGTCTTCGACGGTCGTACGACCGTCCTGAAAGGCTTTGTACCACTCATAAACTTGAGTTTTCGATAAAACTGATTTCCCATAAGCCTTTTGTAGCATTCGCAACGATTCTGCACACGAAATTTCGTTCGAAACACAAAATTTGATGCAAACTCTTTGTTCAATATTTTTTTCCATTGTTTTTTCCGCAACGCACTACTGAGGTGAACTGGTTTCAACAGCTGCCGTAAACGAACTGTCTGACAGATCGCGCTCATTTTTGGCATAGTAATTGTCCTTAATTGCTGCCAAACTACATAAACTTAAAATATCGAAAAATATACAGCGCGCGAATTTTAAATGAGAATTTCCGAAAACTTTTCGGTCTTAATGTATTTTTTCTCCATTTAAACTTTAAGAGACTTGCATACTATTTATTAATAATAAAACTAAAAGTAAGTAAACAAAGCGTAACTACTTTGCAATAATGATAGCTGCTTAAAATTTGTGATGTCAATTAACAATAATTTGTCATAAACAATTTGCTTGATAAGTGGAGTAACAATAATGGGTGTTTCAAATTTGTAATGACAATCAACAAATTTTTGTAATAAATAAATGGCAAGATTAAATGGAGTAGCCCTCAAGAGACTTCAGGGTAGAATTTCTTAACCTTGTTTATGTTATGTTCCACCGAAGATTTACAATAATACACATACCTACCTACTTACCGTAGGGTGCCCAGGGTTTTGTTATCTTCACCGGGACAATTAACAAAAACTATATGCTAATTCAATGGTCATGAACTATGAGAGTTTCGAAAAATATTATTAAAGTATTTATAACTTTCCATTTAAAATGACAAACGAACCTAGTCTTATTATCACCTTAAACATAGTACTAACATCCATTTTGCTCAAAAAACTGACATAAATTATTATTATAGTTAGGGGATGTGACACTTCGACCGTCAGGTCCATTGTGCCCCAAACTGACACAAAGTTCAGAAATGCTCTACAAGTTTTTTATATTGGAGAAAATTATTTTTATATGAATATTTATTTAAAAGATACATTTATATCAATATTAATAACTTAAATAATTTTAAGCAAATATTTATTAAGATTTACAATTTAAGATAAATAAGAGAGGAAACAATAAAGAATAATCACGACCGCAAATCTTTGACTTCCGACTGCTAACTAATGCTTAATCACTGCCAGTGCTACTTGACACCTTACTCGATTTCTATTTGACTGCTTGACCGACTTTTACATATATACCAGTTTTTCGTACGAAATTAATATCAGTACTAGGCTTAACATAAAATATAAAGTAACAAATTACATGTACCTACATGAATAATCAGTGATATAGCCACAACTGTGCCCAAGAGGCCATTTACGTGAAAGTATTTTTTCTGCAAAAATGAATTTGTAGTGTACAGGTTGGTAGAAAAGTTTTGAAAGCAAAAATGGAAAAGTATGAATTTTTTTTTAATAAAATTGGTAATTTTATTAAAATAGTATTCCGCAACTTTAATATATTTATTCCAATGATCCTTCAATAATTTTTTACCATATCTGTAATGACTTTGCGGTAGCTCAGTAAAATAATCATCACGGCTGCAATAGCTTTTTCAATCGGCGATAAACGCTTTCCACGAAAGAATTGTTTTAAATTTTTGAAAAGGTGAAAGTAAGAGGGATCCCGATATGGAGAATACGGCGGGTTTCCAAGCAATGCGTACTTTAATTCGTTAAAATTCACAATTGTCAAAATATATGTGTGAACCCATGCATATTCTTAGAAAAAAATGACTTTTTTCTCCATAAGCAGGGCTTTTTTTCAAAAATTGTTTTACTTAACTGGTCCAAAAGGTTATAGTAATATTAAGAATTAATTGTTTTCACTTTTTCACAATAATCAATCAGTGAAACTCCATTTGCATTCAAAAAACTGATACCATTATCTTTTTTGCCGATCTTTTTGACTTAATTATTTTGGAGTTGAACAATCAGTCTACTGAATACCTTCTTGTTTCAAATTAAGATTAGGAAGGTATATCTAGGTCTGAACCATACTTATAAAAGGATGAAAAAAAATCGATTTAATTCTGCTCAATACTTGCAACCTGCAGAGTTGCGCTGAGTAATTTGTTTTCGATTCATTTTTTGTAGAATTGTCAACGAATACGGTACTAACTTTCTGAATACATTTTTCATATGCAATTCTTCTTTTTGAAATATAGGTTGCTCATTCATTGGAAATGCCTATGATATTACGAACGATGTCATGGATTTACTCGCTGATTTCTGGTTTGTTTGAACGCAATGTTTGAACGCCCACTATGTGGTTCCTCTTCAACGTTTGTACGCCCACTTTTAAACTCTAAAACCCATCGTTGCATAGTTGAAAATGAATTAGCAGATTGTTTTAACACATTCACTATTTTTAAAGTATTTTCGGCTTTAACCATTGTGATAAAATCACTCACATATTAGCTTTAAATGGTTTGTAAAAACATACGGAATTGAAATTAAAGATGAAATACTGAAATACTCAGATTAAATATGAAATGTAAAATGGCGTTTAAATTTTCATTTTTATACTGGTTAATAGGTGTCTCTCTCAAAACAAAATTATCAAGAGAGGATCTATTATCTATTCAACTGCAATTGCTCCATAGCTTTTATACGACTGAATAAAAGCTAAACTGATGCTATTCGTTTCAATCACTAAACCATTTCAATTCTTAGAACACTCTATTTTAGGTTGGTAGTAATATTAGTAACACATATGTTAAATTTTAAGAAAATAATATTTTATAACAAAAATTGATTGGGAAACACCATATCAAAATAAAGAATTTAATCTGTAAACTCTGAATTAGCTTTAACTGATTATCAAAAAGCAAAAGTTTAACCGAAAAAATAGAATACTTAAATTAATTAAGACATCTTTGTGGAATGCCTGTATTGCTTTTACTAAAACAGCTAAATCGTGGTCTTGTCAGAAGCTCTGATATTCATAGAGATCCTCCTGTTAGAACCATCACCAAGTATATAAAGGTCTGACCTTTTAATTCCAACAGTTCTTTAGTTCCGTTAAAAAGAATTTAATCGGTGGTACGAAGTTTTGCCGGTATTCATTCTGCGATACTTTAAACAACAAGAGGTGTTACAGAATGACATATTCTGTCAATGAGTATACTATTATACTCATTAGTATAATACACTCATTATATACTCATTACACTCATTAATAAGTAATGAGACAAACCCAGAGAAATTATTAAATGTTGGACCTGCTTAAAACTTTATTAATTCACAATTTACAATAACTGTAAAGAAGAGAAAAAATAAAAATCTTAAAAATTATGTAAAATTACATATAATTTTAACTATTTACTGATTACATTGTGATTTTACTTCCAGATCTACATACTCCTGTTAGACGGAATTCCAATTGTATATTTCCTCAAATAGGGAGTATGAATTTAAAGACCTCAATCTCTGTGCAGTATATAGGGATTTTAAAAAATGTTTAGTCTTAATGACGAATTTGTCCTTGTCTTACCTTTGACTATCTTTGTAAGGTAAGATACCAATGCTATATTATCTTAAATTAGAAGTAAGAGCTCATATTATACAAAGTAGTTAAGGACTTCAAATAACAAACATCTATACCTTCTGAAACCTTTGGCTACATTAATTCATAGGTCTATGAAAATTTTCATAGCTTTTAGTAAATCTTTCTAATTTTGAATTCTTTAAGACCAACAAATTAAGTTATTATATCAATTTTATAGATCGAAAACTTTGCATAGTTATTTTCTTAAACAAGATATATTTCTAAATAAGCTTACTTCAGATACTTGAATTGCACATATCATATGAAATCGAACGAATTGGCATTGTATATTTTTACAAAAGAAAATAATATTAATTGAAACCTTATATATATAAATATATGTGCAATTATCTTTAATTAAACTTAACTTACTTTTTAGTTTGCAAAACTTTTACAATTAAAACTAAAAACTTCAAAGGATATAATTATTTAACAAGTTATCGTTAATTTTGGATGACAAAGGAATATTTAAGCAAATAAACGCTTATGTGAAATCTGCTGTTTATATCTTGGGAGTTTAAATGTTTCTATTGTGTATTAAACTTTCTCAAGCAATAATTATAAAACAAAAACTGCTAAAACTAACATCCTCTAGAGCAATGTTTTTCGACGTTTATATATAAACTTTTTCAGGATTTGTTGTGCACCATTAAAAATTGAAAGAGTTTTGTGTTGTTTTAAAATGTTTATAAGTTCAAATATTCAGAATAGAGGAACAATTTTATTTTTTTTATAATATTTATAAAATCCTTTAAAATTTTGTTTTAAATTCATATAAAAAATAATTACGACAATTTATAATATATATTATATGTACAGATATATTTACAATTTTGTGTTTATTTGGTAAACAATTTGGTAAACTATTAAAATTTTTAATTAAACGTATTTTATGAAAAGCTAATAGTGATTTATTAAGATAACTTAAATTTGTGTGAATTACCAAGTGTGATAAAATATTTAGAACTAAAAGAATGGTATAATGCTTGTAAAGAACCAACTATCATCAAAATGTAAAAAAGGTTTGAAAACCCAAAAAAAAAAAAAGCTTTTAGTTATACTAGCGATTCCAAGGGATCCACTTAGGCCTATAGGCTTGAAACTATAATTACTATAATTATAACTTATAAATTTGTAACTATAGCTGATTTAGATTTTATAGACTCATGAGAGTATATAATATCTTAACCGCGGTGGTATTTTTTCTGGATTTATTGATTTAATATATCATCAGTTCTTGGTTATATTAACGAAATTCTCAATTCAAAACAATTTAGCAACCAGTTATGTTTAGTGAAACGACCTGATCAAAGAGTTATTGACGTTCTTGTGCTTGACTGGTTTTGAGATATAATAAATTTGATATGTTTGACAATTTTCTTTCTTCTCTTGATGACTGATTTTATGACAGGGTGATGGACGATAAAAAAAAAAAAGAAATCATCTTTGTAGAAATATATAAAAATTATCCCGAAGAAATCTAGTGATAGTCAAGCATATAACTGGAGACGAAACGTAATACTTCCAATATGAAAAGAAGAAGTAAGAAATCAAAGTACGCCATTAAAACCATCAGAAGAGATAGGGGAGGATAAATTTCACTTTTAGCAAGGTGAAATTTGGACAACGCTGTCCTCGATAATAATGAAATAGTCCTTCATTTCCAAAATGAAAGACGGTGAACGGAAAATACGACTATAATGGACCTAAATTCAATGAATTCGATTATAAGAAAAGAAGCTACTTAGTTGTTTTTGTTTCAGTAGAACTCTTTTTTGATACGGAAATTCTTGATAAAAAAGATAACATTATTATCGATCATCTATCGTTCTCCTTTCTAAGCACAATGCATAGCAATTTTTTGAAGAAGGTTGGGTTCTAGGAGTTGTAAAAGATGACGTGAGGATTGAAAGCAGATTGATGACGCAGATACTCTCTTAAATTATAATTCACATATAAAACAAACTACCTAATTCTGATATCCTTCTATTTTGATGCTTTAGTAATAGTAATAGCTAGAAACTATGATAACGGAACTTAACAAAAACTAGAGAAATGTATAACTAGGAAAGAAGAAATTTAGGTTTTTAGTATTTATTTAAGGGTCTTGGATATAATCATGATAACAGTATTACTCTCTAAATGTTAATATAGATATACATTTGGACGAGTTTTTTGTTGTTTGAATTTATAATAATTAATTTAATGAACAGCAAAAATATTGCTAAAAATATTCTTTTTATTGCATTTTGTTGAAATAATAAAGTTCAAACAACCTTCAAGAAGAAGGTTGTTTAATTGTTTTAAATTCTCTTGATCATAAGTATTTTTTTCTTTTTGATGATGTTCGCTAACTGCAAGACCTTCCTCTAAAAAACATTTTAAGTTTTTCAATATTTTAAGCTTCTAACCTTTCTTATACGGTAACACAATGGGTCTATAGGCTTAGTGGTTCCGTAGGATCGCAGGTATAAACTAAGTTAAACTAAGTATCTCTTTGAAATGGACAGTAATAAAACAGAATTATGTGCTTTTGTTATCCTAGATTCTATTATTAGTGTTGTTTCAGGGTATATTTAATTTTTAGCTAGTTTTCTTAAGACTGAGAAGTACAAAAGAAATATCTTAGGTAAACAATAATTGTTTCTTAACGTTAGTTTTGACGAAAGAAATTAAATTCTTAATATAAACTAATTAATTAATTAATATAAACTAACTAATAAATGTTTTTATTGAACAATAGTGAAATTGCAACAACGAATATTTTTTATATTATTTTTAATTAATTCAATTTTTGTTTGATCATTCAGCTTTTTCGTGTATTACCAAATACCCATTATCAGTGGTCTTGTAATTATTTCTTATATTTAATTATTCGTAAATAATATATCTCAAAAAATTATGTACGAATAATTAAATGTAAGAAATAATTACTAGACCACTGTTAATATGTATTTGGCAATACTCGAAACAGTTGTATGGTCAGTCAAAAATTAAATTAATTAAAAATATTGAAAAAAAACTTTTTTTCTTGTTGCTGCAATTTGATTATTGTTCGGTAAACAATCATTTTAAGTTGCAGTTAAGAATGTTATTTTTTCATTCGTAAAGTATTTACCGCAAATTATAAAAAATATCTCATAACTACTGCAGTCCGTAGTTCTGAAAAAATTCGAAAGAAAATGAATTTATTTTCCATTTATTTAACTTATACTGAAGCACATGTTTAGTTCAGCAAATTTGCTATGCAAATTTCGTATGTGAAGTTTATACTTACTTAAATAAGGTTTATCATATTCAACAAGTAACTAAAAAGGTCTTTCATTTTTAATGTATTTACACTTTTATACCTTTCAGAGTTAATAGTAGTTTAGTTATTTTTTCTGGTATGCATTTTGTGGCAACATGAATTTCAACTTCTAACATTTTATAGTCAAAACCATAAGTTTTATTTAATTGGATTTCATGTGCATGGTTTTCAGGAAATTTACAAATTTCGAATTTTTATGACTAGAGTGGCTAAGTTGCAAACAAAATACGAAATTAGGTTAAAAATTCCTTTACTTTTCTAAATTCCAAATGACCATTTATGGGTTTGTTCTGCTAAATACTCTTAATTTTATTTAATGATGGCTAATACGCAGAAACCATATGTTCACACACAATCGCACACAATGGCGCATTACCACAGACTAGAGCACACAAAGCTATACATCCATCCATTATAATTTATCATATCTCCAATGTACACTGGCAAACAAATACAATTTAACATAAATGCTTCGTTAAGTCATTAAAATCACATTTTGACTTGACGCGCACAACCTAAACGTAGACATTCACATTAGCGTTACTGTTACTGTTACCGTTACCGTTGCCGTAACCGTAAACGTAAACGTCGCCGTTGCCATCGCCGTAACGCCACCGTCACCATTAATGGTAACGGCTACGTTTATGTTAACGTAAACGTTAGCATAAACGTTTTCCGTTTCGGTAGGAGCACACTTGACATAATTTCATTATATGCACATAATTTTTTTCCATTTTTTATTTGCCTGTCTCTTAATAACTCCTTCTTATTATGTATATGAACATATGAACATACTTCGAGCGTAGTAACCTACCGGGAAAGGTCGCCTGTTGTGGCATCATTTTCAATGATATGCGAGAACGTGCGACATACCCAGCGAGTGGTTGAGATATGTGAAGCTACTTGATTGCGATGAAAATAATTCAATCTCTTTTGTATGTTTTGCTTTTATTCTTTATTTAATCCGGCAGTGAAGTGAAAAGGTTATAAGCGTGTAGTTCTTATTGGAGAAGTCAGTTGCTTGTCATTCCCCTTGAGTACAGACGACCACTACACTTTTGCTGAGTTCATATGCATAATATATGAGTTTATAAAAATTTTAGTGTCCTCTTATTTTTATAACTGAAAAACTAAGAGATATTTTTTGAGTATATTGACTTTATCACTTTCATAATTTTATATACAAAATATGTTAGATGGAACAGGACCTCACGCACCCATTCACGGGTTGGTGATACAGTACATTATACAATCGGCGGCTTGGCAGGGGAAAGTAATCCATCAAAATTTGTAAATAAAATTATTTCGAAATATAAGCATGTACGGTGAGCTGCATAAATTTCGGTTAATCGAAAAAAAATTTACCCCATCGATGGCCAGAATAACAAATATGACATAGCATAGGTCGGTACGTGATTTTTTCGAATTTGAGTATTTTTGTTGAATAAAAAAAACATATAATAATAGTCCATGTATAAAGGGAGAAAGTTGATTATTTTATTGAAATAGAAAACTTCTATAATTTAAAGTTTGAAAAAAACTTTTGTATGTGAGCATTATAAATGCATATTAAATGAAAACTTGTCAATATTATGAAATTATTCATTTGCACATACTAAATGGGCGTTATTTACTATTAAAAATTTGCACAGAAGTGCAGAGATAAAGTTTATCCTTTTTTCAAATATCACAATAATGATGGCACTGAAGTTGTAGAAAAATATTTCAATAAAAACTGCGTAAGAGCGATTTTTTGCTGTTGAATCTTAAAAGTTTCCAAGTGGAAATCTGTTCGAATGCTATAAGTTTGAAACGGGAATTTTTATTTTCTGCTCTACTTTAAAAATAATTGCTGAAAATATTAAGTTTTTCTTCAAAAAAGTTTATACAGTTATCAGAATTTCTCACTCTGCAATATGCTCTTGAAGTATAATAATCGTATAAAGAAACTCAAATAGAAAGACATATTAAGTCGTTTTAATTATATTGTAAACAATTATTCACAGTTTTTTCTATAAATTTACTATTTTTAACAATAAAGCTTATGCTATTTAAACTTTTGAAAGTCATAATTTTAATGTTTTTTGTAATGATTAAATGAAGAGATATGAGATAGGAAGAAAGGCGAACTTACTGTGCTTAAATGTTTTCTATACTAGTTAATATGGAAGTAGAAAATATCAAAATTTTGTTTTAAGAGTTGTCTTTATTAGTTATTCTAAAAAGTATTTGTTAACTTTTAAAGTTAAGTTAAGTTAAATTTCACTTATGTGTGCTATTTGATTCATACCCCATTAGAAGGTTAGATTTCCTACAAGCAGCTTGTATTTCTCACCAGTTTTGAAACTGAAATGTAAGTTCTATTATCACTAGATAAAGTTAGAGCAGCTGTAGTAGTAGTATTCTTTTTATTAAATATAGGTTATATTTACATTTACAAAATTAACATTTTCAATAATTTATAATATATAAAACATAAATATTATAAATAATTATAAGAAAAATAATAAGAAAAACATAACTTCATTTACATAGTATCTAATTTTATCCTTATACGATTATGGCATTTGCCGTCAATCGGGGGTTTGGATTTGTGTTTTTTTGTTTTTTTTTTTTTACGAACTTCAGCTTATGAGAGTTAAAATGCCTCTAATATAATATTTTCTCTATAACGAGACGCCGTTTTCACATAAATCGATAACATATGCCAGTTTTCACCATTTAGCAGCCTCATTAATTCGTTAATATCTCACGTTTATTTTCCAAAATAATTTACCCGTAGCTCCATTAAAATTGGACATTTACTAAGAAAATGTATTACATCTTCCTTTTCTCCAGTATTGCACAGCGTGCATCTCGGGTCTAGAGCAGCTGTATGTATACAAACTTCAACTAATCGTTGGCTCAACCTCATTCCAGGCAACGTTTGACTGTAACTTAAATGAATAACGTGTCTGATGCAGATACATTTAATATTACAATTTCTTTGGTCAGTCTTATTATAAAAAAAATAGCTTCTAATAATAGATCTAACGTTTTCTAGCGTCTTTTCTAGTATATCTATATATCTAACTATTAATGACTATATTAATAAGAGAACTTATATATTTTTCTGGAATAGTTGTCAAGAATTATCTATATTCATTTAGAAGAAGTTTAAATAAAAAGAATTGTTCTAATAGTTTCTCAGGCCCTTTCCCATATGTTCATATTTCTCAATTACCTATATAGAATATATATATAGAATATATGTATAATATTTATATATGCTATACATTCTATATATTTATATATTCTTTAATATATTTACATTTTCTCTATAATATAGTCTATCAAATGTCTAACTGATTTTCTTCTGTATTCAATAAGAGAAAAGTTCATAATTACTTTTCTTTCACGATTTTTGACTATTATCTGCTTTCGATTTCTATTTGTTTTGGTTCAATTCGAAAAGGTTAAGGTCCAAAGTTAAAAAGTACTATTTCGCACACATTGATCGTTTTGCAAAAATATACAAATAGATATTGGTTAGTTTTTCGCTTGCTAATACATTCATGAGACCGTTGAACTATCCTACAGACACTGGTGCTTGATTTCATACTGACTATTTCAATTTACATGGATAGCCAAATCAACTACGTACTGATCTTTTTTTTTATTATCAAATAGTAATTTTAACGTTGAGTTATTAATAACGATGTACACTATTAACCACAATTTATACCCTTTGAAGGAAGGGCTATATGTTGCAAGACATACCTACTTCACTAAGAGTCAGTAGAGACAATATTATATGACTATACTAACTATATGAGTAGAGGTGAGTAAGCTGGACGTCACTGCTTGCATCGATAGAAGTAAATGAAGTAGACAGAATAAGTCAATACCTGCATCATCGAAGACAAATAAAGTAAAGACCATTCATCACCATCTTTATTCCAAATGGTGAACGTTTTGGAAAACAAATAATATTCAAAGCAAAATTGAGATTGGTGAAGTAATTGTTACATATACCACATCCGGTGGTAAAGTAGTAAGATTTTGTCATTAACTTCACGACATCTAAATTTAATATTGAGGCCTTCCTTTAATTTTTTTTCCTAGTATGGTATATATAGGCTTTTGTAGAAAAGTACTTAACTAAGATAGCAATCATTTTTATATAGTATCTAGAAATGCAAATGCAAGGTGGTATAATAAATTTAGGTCGCAGTGCAAGACCACAATCTTAATAACAATTAAAGATTCAAGAGTCCTGGTTTTATAAGGCATATAAGTTTAGAACAAAAATGATTGGTTAAACTTTAGAGACAAGTTCTAAAGTTATGAAGAAGACACAATAGATCTTTATGTGGCAGTGCTAGTTCTTAAAGATTCAAGTTGTACTTGTGTAAGGCATTTATTTAACGTTATAAAAATATTTTAAAACTATGAGGTAGACACAATAGATCTTTATGTGGAAGTGGAAGGCTTCTCATCATAATAACATTTAATGTGATTATAGAGTCATGGTTGTGTAGGGTATATATTTTTGAGTCCTGAACGGATCGGATTAGTCTTGAACTATCTGAGTTCGGGTCATTTTAAAAGGCAAATATTTTATTTTTTGTGAGAATATATTGTTCCTATTTTTTATGACTTTATTAATTTTAATATGAATAGAATTAATGGAATTGGAATGTACACTTGGAATTTAGCATCGGAATATGAAGTGTGAGTTATTGTAATGCAATATGGAACATTTTCCGACATTATTAAGATAACTATGTCTTGATGCCACTGAAATCAAAAATCCAGGTAAATTAAGTACATCAACTCAAAGAACTTAAGTTCCTTATAAGGACGCGAATATAAAAAAAATTAAAATAAATAAAATAAAATTTAATTAAGCAATAATAGCGTACAAAACACAAAAGTTATTACTTTAAATCTAAATATTGTCGACATTTTTAATTAAAATTTTAATGATAATTTTAAGTATTATTTGTTATATTTAAAACCCTAAAGATGATAACAAGTACTGAGAGCATAGTTTCTGACATAATAAGTGCGCTTTATAAATAGATACAGAACTTGTTGAATACATCTGGATACATTGAAATTTATATAAATGCAAGAAAATCTTTTCAAATTAACAATTTAATATGAATTCCTTAATAAAGTAGTTTTGTTGTGAATTTCAGGACTACCTTGCATATTTGTATGGCAAATATGCATGTGGCTTTGTTAATTATGTTACTAATTTATCTGCTATAAAATATGTTCTCGGGAATGCCACATAGAGTTTAGTAGATGCATTTTGTGTAGAAGTGTAAATAAGTGCCTGTGCATCTTCCAAGAGCTTATATAATAATTGAAAATGGTTTAGAGCCTAAGCTCATTTATTAGTATCTGGTTAGATGCACATGTTCTTGCGGATAGCATAAGGAATGCGAAATGTTATTATGGCAAAATTATTCCATATTTAAGCACGAATTGTGTCAGCGTACTGTTCCGTAAAAGTTAAGTAGATCCGGCACAATTACTTAATTTCACTCTTAGAGTAACAAATTAATATTTGTATGAAGTTCTGAATTCATTCGAATATTTAGAATTTCTACCTATAATTGCTGCTAAATAAATAATTAAGCAGTTAAAGAGGAAATGTTATTGAAATAATTTTAAACATTATACAAATTTATTTGCAATATAACAATGTTCGACTAAATAATTTTAGGAATCCTTTAATACTTATCGAATAGTGTCAGGATTCTTCATAATTATTGTGTAAGTATGTGAGTTATTTAACACATCTCCGTTGTGCAGTTTATAATAATTAATGGATTGTTTATTAGTATATTGGTATGTTATAAAAAGTAAATTATATTATTATAATAAATATATCGGAGAAAAATAATAAAATATATATTTTTTATAACTAATTTGAAAAATTATAAAATTTAAACAATTGCCAATTAATCCGTTTAAAAATATTTAAAGAAAAAGCATGAATTGATTGTAAATAATAAAATATTTATCAAGCTTCGACTGAAAAGACTTGAAATCAATTTTTTTTGTAAAATGTTGCTTTATTCAGCATCTAAGTTTTCCTCAAGAGCAATGTGAATTTTCAGTACTCTTCTACTGATTGGATACCTTTTCTGTAGACGTATAACATAAATGATTTATTTTGGGTCTCAAAATAGGCGTCTATTTTGACGAAGACTTTTTCATTGTATAAATATCTTTCTCCATGGAGGACATTTTTAATGTCTGCAGAGAGGTAGTAGTTGTCTAATGCCATGGCTGGCTAATACGAGGGATGCGAGAACAATTCGGAGTGGAATTCATACAATTTCAGTATTGTAACCAATGTTCTATAATAAGGTACACTGACTTGATAAAACAGCAATTTTCTTCTTCATTTCGGTTTATTTCATTGTGTTTTAAGAATTTCTTTGTTCCTATGAGTGTAAGGAAAATGAGGTCATCTAAAGCAGAGCCCCCTGAACTCCAGAAAAGCGAGTTTAAACCGCAAATCGCCATGTATTCTGAGTACACCATTGTAAAATATATTCACGCAGTGCTATATTTAGTCATAGAATATTTATGATATGAAACTATCTAACGACTTTTGATTATAGTGAAATATGTATATATATATATGTCCACTGAACTTGACATATTTCTATTGCAGTTTTTGTAGGTAAATCGTCAGAGAGAGTTTTATCTTAAAAATCTTAAAATCTTAAACTTTCCCGATAACATTATTTTTAAAAATATTTTTAAAATGCGTCTCAGATATAATAATCGAAAACGGTATTAGATTCAATTTAAATTTTTATTAAAACCTCAAATATTCCCGATGACATTATTTTTAGAAATATTTTTGAAAGACACCCGATATTTACCAATAGAAAACGGTATTAGATTCAATTTAAGATTTTATTAAAACTTCATATATTCCTGATTATATTATTTTTAGAAATATTTTTAAAGGTCATTCCTTCTTTAAATGAATGACCCATGTATATATTCCTAATTTTTTTAAAAAATTTCAAATTAATGTTTCATTTTACAAGAAATAGAAACTTTCTGCTTACTGCCTGTTTTTAATTTAGAAGACTATTAAGTTCCAATATTTTGTTTCTACTTTTCTGCTATATTCAATTACTTCTCTACTACTTCAATCAATCACTTGATAAAAAACTATCTTTGACGTTGAGTTTGTGTTTCTCCTTTTCAATTTCATTGCTTCTTACTTTATTAAATGTCTGTAAATAAAGAACACTTACAGATAAAGCAAAATTTTCAATTTCAAATTAATGCAATTAGTAAAACAGGAAATTTTGTGCCAAAGGATGTATGGATAGGTACCTATATTGATTGAGAAATGTGTATATAAGACATTGCAGTAAACGCTCAAAGATATTTGTGTGACTTTCGATGCTTCAAGGAAATACTTTTATTTCTATTTGTGTTAGGATCTATTTACCTTAATATCTGTGTTTTGTTAACTTTAGTTTGTAGTTTAGTTTGTAGACATTTGTGTTTCAAAGGAATATTGCTGGAATATTGTAGGAATATTGTGTTTCATCAAATTAGTTGGCATTTTTGCAGATTTCCTCTTAAATTTTTTTCTTCACTTCGAGCATATTTGGTATGTGTACTTTATATGCCTTGAACTGCTTCCTTTGATATCCTGATGAATTTTATTTCAGACTCAAATTGAATAAATACCAGCGTCTAGTAAATAAACAAACATAAAATAATATATATATTTTTTCTACAATTTATCGTTTACAAATACATTGTGACTTCGTGATTGGTGGTGCGTTGTGTGGGCGTTTGTTGCTGTTGTTCTTGTTGTTGTTGTTGTTGCAATTGTACTTTTGCCAAATAACAGAAATGTTATTACAACTGTTGTTATTGTTGTTGTTGCTGTTGTTGTTGTTACTTTGTTAGCTGCTGCTGCCGTCTTGGTTGCTTTTGTTTTACCAAAACATGAAATGGAAAACCTCTGCATTATGTTGTGGCCTTGAGCGAACTTGTGAAAAATGGCGACAACCGTAGCGTTGCACATAATATACGAGGACGAGAGTAAAAGTATGTTTTAAAGTATCTGTATAAAAGCGGAAGAAATGATAATAAAATGTGAAAGCATTAAGAATTTATGGCAAATCTGGAAATAATATATGTACGCATGCATGTGTGTGTGTTTGTGTATGTGTGGCAATGAATTTTCGTATAAATGTATGAATACAAAAATTGCTTTAAAGTTGTCACATTGTACAAATAAGTGTTTAGTTGCTTGAAAACACTTTATCACTTCTGACAACAAAAGTATAAACTTTTCATTTGCTTTTTTATATTTGTGTTTTTTTTATATTTTTGTTCAATTTGTTATTTAACATTTGACTCTTAAGTGATGAACTTTCTGCACAATAACTCATTTTATTCAACACTTTACCCGATATTAACTTAATCGAAAAGAAATGCTTTCCCTTCATGAACTTACAACATAGAAACACAATTAAATTACAACTTTATTTCCCTGAACACAGCAACTTTGTATGTTTTGTATGTTTTGTGCATTCGTGTATTTGTGTATGTCTTATTGGCAAAGTCGATTTCCTTTGGCCCGCTTAAGTGTTAAATTTATTTCCGTCAGGTTTTCTGCCACACACTGAGCTTTTTTGAAGTGGCATACTTATAAATGTGCACGTATATGTATAGGTGAGCGGCGCAAGCAAAAGCACACAATTTTGCGTCAAAAAACTTGTAACTGGCAGCCTTTTACACACTCACACTCACACACACATGCATACATATCACATATGGACAACAACATTGTTGCTTCTTTCTGTTTGCATGACTGTTGGTGAAAGAGTAATTTTTCTTTTTTTGCTGCTTTTTGTTTTTTAACATATTAACTTTTTCCTTACGTTTCTTGTTGTTAGTGGCTGGTGCGTTGGTGTTATCAGTGGTAGCAATGGTAGCAATGGTGTTTGGTGTTTGTATTTGGTCTGGCATGTTGTCAACCATATTGTTTCTGTAGTAGTCGCCATTGTCGTTTGGTAAATTGCTACACGAGCGCCGTGTATTATCTTGTGTAGTAGAGTGAAAAATAATGCTATACGCACCACAGTAAGGTTTTTCCATACAGTGGTTGAAAAAGTTTTAGTGTGACTAAAATAAAACGAAAAAAATATACAAAAGTATTAGTGGAGAATAACGACAAATACTAAAACTTTCTTATACAGTTTTAGCAAAGAAATTAAAGTGAAGTTGTTCCTGTTTTTTTGTTTTGTTTTTGTTGTTAAATATATAATAAAACATATGCAACTTTAATAACTCAACCCACTGTTCCGGCAGGCACTTTATGCGTTCAGTTTGCTGGACATAAAAAGTTTCACTTCACATCTATGCTGTGGGTTTATCCTTGTTCTTGTTGTTGTTGTCGTTGTTGGCATGCTTATACACTGTGCAAAATAGTGTTATACACATTTCATTTAAAGCAGTAAATTATAAAATTGTCATATATTTTATATTATTTCTATCATATGTGTGCCAGCAATATACATAAAAATTTGTCAAATGCTGGCATATTTTAACTCTGAGTATACTACGAGTAACAGCAAATCAGTTGGATTCATGCATTATTCATGCAAAATAACACATAAAACATTTCATACATTTTGTATATGTCGCACAATAAAAAAAATCAAATAAAAAATATTGCAAACGCACATAACGAAAAAAAACTATACCAACTTATTCGATATGACATTTCTCTGTCACAATCGAAAGTTGTTGCAGAATGTGCGGTGGCGAGTTCTTCGTAGTCTAAATAAAATATTCAATTTGTAAGCAAATAAATGTACTCCATTCCACACGCTCCAAGCTCCAACAAATCAAGTACGATATAAAAATATGAGAAATAGAATAATCGAATACAAAATCGAATACAAAACTCTTACCAACTAAGGAATATAAAACTCATATTTAGGTACATTCAGTTCTATAAACTTTAACAAAACTACTATATTTATTGTTTAGGTCACAAAACGAAAATAGATAGAAACAAATTAAGGAATCACAAAGTAAACAAGAAATGATCACTTTAAAACACACTTTGTTTGCATGTCCTTACAAAGTGTTCTCAAAAATGTGTATTTAAAAAAGTATTTTTTTTTCTAAAAAACTGCTCAATTTAAACATATCTGTTTCATATCCTGAGAAAGTATTCTTACAAATGTAGCTGAAACATATCTATTTCATATCCTAAGACAATGTTTTTAGGAAAATATTGTCATAAAAGTGTACGCAGAAATATGTTCTCAGTAAAATGTTCTTAGATAAGTGTTCTCAGAAAACTGTTCTCAACCTAAAGATAACTCTTCCGTATCCTAAAATAGTATTCTATTCTATTTCTTATCTTGAGAAACTGTTTTTAAGAAAATATTCTCATAAAAGTGTTCTTAGAAATGTGTTCGCAGAAATGTGTACTCAGAAAAGTGTTCTCAGAAAAGCGTTCTTAACTTAAAAATAACTTTTTCATATTCTGAAGTAGTACTCTCAAAAAATATACAACGCAAATATATATATTTCCTATACTGAGCAAGTGTTCTTAGAATATTGTTCTTAATTCAAAAATATCTGATTTCTGTACTGTGAAACTGTTCTCATAAAAGATACAACTCAAACGTATTAATTTCCGTTTCGTTTGGGGAATTTTCATTTGTTCAACATTACTAGAGAATATCTAGTCCATGTATTTGAATTCGGTTTTCCTTGTGATATGTTATCAAGTACTATATTATGTACGTTTACTTCTTTGATATTAGTTGATACGTTTGATATTAGTTAACACCTGTCGCTTTATTAAACGAATTAATTAATTATTAGTGTGTTGATAAATCTCTGTCCATAATTAGCAATTTTTCAATGTTTAACTACCATGTTCCTTGCAGGGAACCTGAAGATATAGAAAGACCAAACCTTTTAGTTGATTAAATAGTTTTTTTATCCTAACTGATGAACATTTCGACTAACTGTCAAAGAAGTGTTACTCTAAAAACCAGAGTTGAGCATTCATATAGAAAATGCGTAATTGTTTATTTTTGTTTGCTGTAAGTGCTTACAATTTCAGCAATGAGTATTGAAAGAAATACATTATTTCTCAGCTTAAATTTTTAAACACTAATGACTTCATAAAACTGCCTATGTGGGTCATGTTAACTGAGAAGCCACACATGTCCGAAATGTGTTCCATTTAAATTGGCGAGCTGAAGAAACTAAAGGTAAGTACTCCTTCTTACGGAGTCTGAGGGAACATGAACTGGGACCTCTAGGAATGTGTCTAGGGAAGTATCAAGGCAAAGCAAGCTGTGTGCTTTTTCATTTACTTAAATATTCATATGTCCAGGAATCCAGCTATGAGGGATGTAAGCTAGCCGGTTTAGCTCGTAATTGCCTGATTGCTAAATCTAACTTTGAGTTCAAGGCTGCCACTCCAACCTTACTTAATCTACTCTTTAAGTAATTGTAGTTGTTTTCTTAATTAATAAGTATTTAATTAAATAAAATAAGTGTAATCTTCAAGAAAGTTAAGGATTCATTTTATTGTTGCCTCACACATATTTTCTTTCCATTCAATCAGTCCCTAATGAACATAATTGGGTTGCAGGTCATACCTAAAATCTAAATATAAGCAGTCAATACTGCATGCTTTTTAGTAGTGAGTGTGGATGCATGTATATGTTTTCATTCATGCAGACAAAGAAATGTGGAGGCGATGTATTTACAAAGTGAATCAGAATTACGGTTCTTGAATTGAACAAAAGGCGATTAGCTAAATATATCGAAAACAATTATGCATCGAATAATCAATCACAAGCTCAAAGTGTAGCTTTACAAGTTCAAAAAGATTTATAAAAAAATATTAGAAAAAGCTATTTCGTTTATAAAAATCTTTACCAATGCTGAATATTGCATCCTGTATTGAAGAAAGTTTTCCAGAGAGGATCTTAAAAATTTAGATTTGCAAATAGCCACTGTTTTTATGTTTATCAGTCATGGTGTTAAGAGGGTTGCACTATGTTAATATGTTTTGATTAATAATGGGAATATTTTAGAAAGTGTTCTGCTGCCGTTGCTAACTTAACATTTTGGTACTGGGTAGTGGAAGTTTCAAAAAGTACCATCTTACAAAACATAAACAATATCACTATGTTTGTAACAATATTACATAATGCATAATATACTCCATACGCACTAAAAGCAAACCTGCTTGATTTCTTGACAAGATCTGCGCTAAAAATGATAAGAGTGTTGGAGACCACAATGTCTTTCTTCATGAATATATTTAGATTCTATAGGTTTATAGTGAAGCAGACAGTGACTTGCTGTGGAATAACGCATGTGGAAAGCGTCAGCAGCCACAGTGTGTTCTTTAAGTCTTTTAAACCTTTTTGCAATGAATTAAAAAGATTTGAGAGATCTGTTTCCTAATTGTCGAAACTTTATTCAAGTAGTGAGAAGAGAGTTGAGTTAAAAAGGCTTATTTCATAGAAATCTAGGTTTAAGCCATTGGCGCGGCATAGAAGGGAGCGGGTAGATGAAGCGGCAACTTGTTTGTTTACCTATATAACATTTTCTTATATTAATGGACTTAAATTCACTCAGGGCGTAACTAGTTTGTTGGTTATATTGGAATGATTTTGAAAAGGTTTATTATTTTAAAGTCATATCAATATTGAAGCCTCTTATACAAACGACTGCTAAACGTCAACGTCTATAATGCAAAGTAGTGTCAGAGCACGTGTTGTTGTAGCAAACTATGTATGTTTTTACAGATTTATAACTTTTATACCTTGCTAAAATTAATTAATTTAAAGCTAATCTCTTATTAGTATGTCGTTAATTAAGATATGTATATATATTTATATATTTTAAAAAGTTAATTCTCTATAATTGCATCTTTCAATTTTCAACACAATTAGTGTTTAAAAACCTATAGAAGTTACATGTGTATTACATTAATTCGTATTTCTAAGTATGACTTTATTTGCCTTTATCTTTTGATTAAATTAGACAAGCTATACGTGCCGCAAGTGTTCTTTTTCTGGTACAAATTTTGACTAGATCACTGAAGAATAAAATAAACACGATAGTTTTTGGCGGACTCAACTTGTGTGTGTTAGGAGTTCAATATCAGACTAACAATATAACGTAGGTATGTGTCACTTTATTGTAAGCTGTGAACTTTTCGCTGGCGTTATCTGTTATTTAGTTATGTGTTACATTAAAGATCTTACTAAAAGGTGATACAAAAGATCCCACTAAAAGGTAGACTCAACATAAAGTTATATATCAAGAAACTATAGCATCTATTTCTATCGAAAGAACGTGTAGTTTGTGCTTTTCTGGAATTTTTACTTAAACCCTTATTCCTCTTAAATTATTTTTAGTACTCCAATCTTATATAGAGGTCTTCTACAACAATGTCAAACTACTTTTTGCTAAAAAAAAATATACTTTTATTATAGAAACGTGTACTTTCACTCTCTTAATGGCATTGTAAAATTTATTTATAAAGATTCCTTGACTAATGTGGTTTTGGCACTTACGCGGTTAGCCGTTAAGTAAAATTTACCAACTGTAGTGCAACCATCTGGTGCGTTCTTTTGTGTTATTGTGGGGCTTATAGAGAACAGCGCGAAAGAATCGATTATGGAAAACATAAAATAATTTGTGGTTAGAATATGAAAATGTATTAAATTGGAATTTGTGTTATTTTCCTAACAGAGTGGAGTGTGTTATACTATTATTAGATTTATATTGTGCATATAAGCAATATTGTGAATATTTTGTTTAGTTACGTACTCGTGCATTTGAAGCCCCTAATACCCGCATAAATGTAAAGATGTAGAAACGTGATTTTTCAGTTATAGAAACTGAATCCTGAATCCATACATGGAAATTATTTTTTACTTGTTGCCACTGCCTCTGCCTTCTGCTCATGGTCAATAATAAATTGTTTAAATGCGACATAACAAAAGAAAAGTAAATAAATAAATAAAATAAAAAATGAAGGAAGCAAAATACCGAGAAATATTGCCGCCACGGTAACGAAATAGGTGTTGGTTGCTCATGGTGTTGTTGAACGACACTTCATAATCTTTGTTTACCATCGTTTCGCAGTTGTTTTTTTTTGTTATTCAAGCTATTTCAACTTTTTCTCCTTTTTACGTTTAATACATATAAACATTCATGTTTCGTTTTTTTCTTGTATGTATTAGTAAAACAGTAGCAAATGTCGCGGAAACATATAGACAGCAAAACAGCAACAATTTCATATAAAATGCGTTTTTAGTACGTATTTCTGAGTTGCTCTGTTTCCCGTTTTTTCAGCAAAGCCAGCGAAATTTTTTGTGTGCTGATTATAATAGTTTTTTTTCTTTTTCTTTCTTTGTATTTCTACTTTTTTTTACAATTAAAACAAGCACAGTAACACAGTGTAGCAGTGGTGAGCACAAAAAAAAACAACAATATAAAAACAAATAAATATGGCTGCCAACGATAAGAAAAAAAACTCGTTACTTGTTATACGCGCTTTGCTCACTCTTCCTGTTTGCCCCCCAAAACATAATAAAAAAACAGCAAAGAAAGCATTTTTTTGTAGTGAAATTTTTGAGCGTTGATTTCATAAAATCCTGTTAAGTTCCGGCTAAGTTCAGCGCACTTTTGTTTACTTCTGTTGATCGTCGTCGTCATAAACATCGTTATTTTGCATTATTCTGTTAGCTTCTTACGCGCATTATGCGCTGTTAGCAACGCTAAACAGCGGGCGCTGTGTGAACTGTCAAAAATGTTTATTTTCGATTTAAAAATGTTACCTTTTTTCCGTTCTAAACGTGAGTGCAACATCAGCAATTTTTTTGTTTTATTTATTTTTGTTGTAATTTGCTAACAGTTGCAAAATCACAGCGGTTTATGGGTACCAGAAAAAATCATACTCCTATAGACATCCCTATAAGTAATCGGATTCATTTAAAAATATTAAATTTAATAACATTTTTATAAAATTAAATTCATTAAAATAAAACATTAACTTGGCTGAGAAGCGTTTCGTACCACAATTTTCTATCATTTTGATTAAGATCAGTTATGTTGGGGAAGTTGCAACATTTCTGCGTACACTATAACTCACCAGTGTTGGAAGGTGGCAAAGTATGAAGGTTATTAAATTAATGAGGTCGCGTCAATTTTTAGCGAAAATGGTGAGCGAAAAATGATAAGTATACAGAGTTTTAATCATAATTAAATCAATTTAAATATTGTCGTAAATTTTCAAAGAAATTACAGGTAAAATAAGCAAAGGTCATCATCGCATTTTATTCAGACCAAGTGGTTTCGCAGAAATTTAATTATTTAAGTAAACTGCACAATTTGACGACTGGGTCAGCGTAAATAGGCGCCAGAATAAACTTTTATATTTTTAAGCTTTTTAAAATAAATTCAAATATAATGAATTGTGTTATTCACAAAATCCAATTTTGGACAAGAGAAGCACTTAAAATTATTGCTGAAATAAATATTTTGTGGTGGCATTTAAATATGTTGCTTTGTTGGTTCCTCTATTGTTACAAAGATGAAATTTTCAAACGAACAAAATAAAGTTAACGAAATGTAAATATCAAGGACTGTTTCAGAGTGCAGGGTTAAATGCTAACAAAAAAGAAATACATAAAATAATGATTTCATTGTAATTTTATGATACATATTTCTATAAATTATGATATGTATGTATCTATATGTGTAATTCTATATATTGTAATAATTTATAAAATAATTTATTTATTAATTATTTATAAAATATATAATTCATAAATTTATATGTATTAAGTAAAAAAAATTTTTTTTTTGATATGACAACCAAAAAAACAACAACTTTTTCCATAAAATTGAATTTATTCATTAACTTAGGTTTATCAAGAGTAATACAATCACTGCCGTGCTTTACTAATAATTCGATACCTCCTTTTCAGAATGATCCCACTGTGGTTTGAAATTATGCGTCAGTTTCAACGACGACTTTTCTATCGTAACAAAATCGCATTCCCTGGAGAATTTTTTAGTGCTCTGCATATAGGTAATAATCGCTAGGGATCAAATCTGATAAATGCGATGCATGCGAAAGTAATTCGAAATGTGTTTTGTGCAATTTGGCTATTGTAAGCAATGACTATCAAGACACTGTATAATGTCTTAGTGATTTTTCTTCTTCAATGGGAACGCTGTTTCTCGATTTTTGTTTTCAAATGTACCAGATGCGCTATATAACGACCGATATTAATAAACTAGTTGCCTTTTTCAAGGTTTTCCATTAACAAAACAATACGCTCATCGTAAAATAAGGATACACATAATCTAGTTAGTTATCTGTTGCATTTCAGACACCTTGGTCGGAGTTTGCCGGTTGCTGTCCACTCATTTGATTGCAGATTTGACTCTTGAGTAAGTGGTGGATTCAAGTTTTGTTCATTGTTTTATACCAATGCAACAAGTTCATTCCATCTTGCTGCAACAGTTCCAAACAACTCTTTTAGGATAGAGAGACATGCCGTCGGTTTTGGTTTACTGTCATCGTTACATTTATATCATAACGTGAAATATAACTAACATAATAAGGGTAATTGTCTAAACTGATAAATGCATTATTGACCTTATAAACGTATAAATTTAACTGCTTGATATATGAAGTGTCAAATTTTCTATGAAAAATAGTTTACACAGTCTTGATAAATTTACACGAAAACTTTACCGAATAAATTTATATTGTAGACATTTATTTGTTGTCAATAAATAAAGGATAAAGGATTGAGCCCTGAAATTTTTTGAGAAAACTTACAGACTTGCTAACACCGCGTTATCAAATCTCAGAATGGTTACAGGCTCCTCGGGGACGTATGCTGATCTGAGGTCAATTATTGCTTAGTCTGATGAAGTGGTAAACAATAATCCAGTCAAACCGTAAAGAGGGGTTTTAAAAATACCTTGTGTTAAAAAGAGTAAAAGTGCTCGAGTGCAATGGCTCAAATAGAAATAAATAAATAGAGTTGCATTTTAACACAAGCAAATCATTTACAAAAATATCTTTGTAAATACTTTTTAGTTTAGGTTTTTCGCCGATATTTTATTTTATATTATTAATAGCGGCACAGCTGATCGATAAAAGATAATAAGCACTGCATTTTGTACTGTCATAATTATTGTTGATATAAATAGTACTATTATACAGCAGATTGATAAATTTACACAAATATTTCACTAAATGCGTTCATGTAGCCGTGTATGTAAAGGCATAAAATTATACATTTGAATAAATTTATATGCTTAGATGTGTATCTCTAATATCTAAATTTAGTAATAGAATTTATTTATTAATTTATTACAGAAAAAAAAGAGAAATTTTTATTCTTCGTTTTCGGAAAGATCCTTTATTCTTATTGCTAGGTAACGTTATGTCTGAATATGTTATAAAAGAAGAATATGTGGTTAATTATATTTATTAAAAGATTAAGTTTATTATGAAGCATATATACAATAAAATATAGTATATTAATTATCTATTTGATTATATTTAAAATATTGTGTTTTTAATAAGATTTGCAAGTTGCAAAGTAGTTGTGAAAATATTTGTTTAAGTATTAAAAATCAGTTAATAATAAAAATAACTTTTTGCTATAACATTATAATATTATAGTATTAAAAAATTTAAAGTAAAAAAAAATTGTTTCGTAACTTTCACTTTACTAAGCTGAAATTTTTGCTAACAAATTTTACACATTTATTTATTTTCCTGTGAAAAAATTATTGACGGTTTTGGAACATAAATTTATAACACATTTTTGCATAACATTTTTACTGCAGACTAAAGCATTTCATATATCATTTTTATTAATGCATAAGCTTTTCTACATACATAACTTCAATAAAGAGAATTTAAAGCACTAGAAAATATGAGAGGTAAATATTTATTTTTTTCGGGATCCCAGTGCGTATGAGTTACGCGCTGGTGACAAATTATAAAATTTTATAACTGATACGCAACAATTTTTAGTATTAATTGCATTATTTATCGTTCTTTAATCTTATATAATTAAAATATTAATTATA
This sequence comes from Teleopsis dalmanni, assembly GCF_002237135.1. Classification (NCBI taxonomy): domain Eukaryota; kingdom Metazoa; phylum Arthropoda; class Insecta; order Diptera; family Diopsidae; genus Teleopsis; species Teleopsis dalmanni. Next base: position 150,215,697 of record NC_051846.1, on the reverse strand, counting down.
CATTTAATACGCATTAACTATGTAATTAACTATATATTATAAACATTTAATGCTTTAATAACTTTCATTGAAGCATATAAAATATTTTTAAATAATTTATTTCGCTGATAAAAGAAACTCAAGCGTATGTGGAAAAATGTTAAAATAATTATTTCCCAAAGGCTTCATTCCTTTTCAACAGGTAAACTGTTTCATGGTTTCTGTAGTTTATTTTAGTGGAAAGTATATTAATTGTTGCAGTGAAGAACTATTAAATTAGTACATATGTACTTGAAAATATACTTATGCTTTAATTTTATTATTGCAACACAAGTATAGTAAAGTGGGCGTTATATTTTGTATTATTATGCGTAATGAGCAAATAATGATACTTAAATACGTGGAAATACATTTAAATAAGTGTTTTAATTACGGAAACAACACTTACAAGCAACTCTTTTGGTAGTACGAACAAATTATGGCAATATTTTTGTTTTAAAAAAACTTTTTGGTTTAAATAACTAGTCTAAAACAAAGTTAAAATCATTGTATGACGTAGATTTAAATTTAAAGTGAATATCAGAAAGATAGTGTAACAATAAAAAATATATATATGGTGGCTGTGAGATTTTCCGTGTTGGACAATTAAAAAATGTCGGACAATATTTAACGAATATATTGGATTAAAAATTTATAAAAAGGTTTTCGAAAAGTCGTGAACTACAACAACAAAAATTCATTTTTATATAATTTTAATTAATTTTATTTTTAGCTGATCATACAGCTATTTCGAGTATTGCCAAATACTCATTATCAGTGGTCTTGGAAATAATTCTTGTATTTAATTAGTCGTAAATAATGTTTTGAGACTGCAAGTAAAAAAGTTATTGAAATATCAAACACAAGTGTGTTTAATTTACTTTTATTTACGAAATCACAAAATGGATAACTATATATATTAAATATACAGGTAGAGGTAATAATTTTACTCTGACAGCGGTTTTAAAGTATCTATTTACAACTTTCGGGAACAAATTCTATGTTACTATAAAATATTATAGAGCTCATTATAATGGAGCTTATTGTTATAGAAAATAATTATCGCCACTGATAGTTCAGTTAAAGAAATGAAAATCATAACATCTCTTACGACTTTTAGCAACTTAAAATCAAAAGTATGTATCTGAATAAATTACTTTTCTGTAAATGTTATAATTTATTACATTTTAAAATTCTGTGTTTGCATAAAAGACTAATAGTAGGTAGCACTATGTAATCTATAGACAAATAAGGCAAACTTCAATAATTTTATTTTCTCGATTAAAGAAACGTACCACGGTTGGTATTAAAATTGCTTAAATTAGTTTTATAATAATATAAAATGACAATGCCAATTAAAATTTTTACAATGATCTGATGCATTTATCATCAATTGAAGCAATACAGATAATGACTTTCCTTTTTTTAATGAGAATTTTATGATGAATGACAAAAGTAATAAAGTTGCTTCATTTGCATTATTACAAAGTATTTTTGTAATTAGTGTGACTGCAATTCAATAACCAGTGCCATATTTTTTTATATCTTATAGGATACTGATTACGCAGTGACGGCATACATGTAGTTTCTTGAAAGTAACACATCGGATTAATTCTCACAATAAACAATAAAACCACAACTTTTTGGCAAAATTCAACTCAATTCATCTTTGGCTTTAAAATATACCTTAGTTGCAGTAATGACTTTTTCATCGGAGTCAAATCTCTTTTCCTAAATCCTGATCAAATGAGGGGGTCAAATGAGTCGAATACGATGCGTGTGGGACCAATTCCAAATGTAATTCGAAATCGTTAGCCATAATAGCCAAAGATTTGTACAATATCTTCGTCAATGAGCACTTTTTAATTCTTTAGATGTCGCCGTAGTTTTGCATTTTCTCCCTTCAAATGCACCAACACGCATCCTAATACACGGTCGCAATAACTTTGTCAGTTAGGTTTGCCTGTTATTGCCTGGTTGCGGATTTAACTCTGAAAAGACGTGGTAGATATAAGTTTAATTCATTTGTTACTTATCGGCACAAAACATTTTTTTTAAATCTCTTTAGAAACTCCGAACAGTTTTCAACATCATTGACATGTTGTTGTTTTTGGTCAATTGTCAGAAAATACGGCACATTGTTTAAAAAGGGATTTCTCAGTGACAAATGTTTATGCAATAATGTCGACATCTTATATTAAAATCTTCAAAGCATCAGCTGAAATTGTTTTAAATCCATTGTTCTGAAACTGTAAAAAATAGCCTATCTGTAATTCAAGTAGGGTGGTTTGATAGCCTCGACATATAATTTTTGCCTAATTTTAATTTCTTTCTTGATCATATTGACCCTTAAGTCCTTGTGAATATTAATATTATTAATATGCTAGGGAGTCCTAAAGATACTTAGTTAGTTATTAATTACAATCTTTGAATTTACGAGTTGGAAGTTGTGCATGGGATTTGTATCGTATACTTCCAGCACGATTTCATCACTGCATCAAATATAGGCATTTTTTATATAGACTTAATTTCAATTAAATGCGATCAAAAATTCGATTGAGATTACAAATACTTTTTTATTTATATGAATTTTCCGTGTCAATTCATGTGAGCACACCAAGATAACATCTTGATAATAGGAGTAGATGACATTTCAATTATCATATTTAATTTAAGAGTGACTTTTTAATAATCTCTACGTTTTTATTTATTGTAATATAATTATCATAGGAACGCAAGGAATTCAAATTCCTTGTTAGCATTTAATTACATTAGTGTAAATCTACCATCATGAATGTTAATTTTATATACAAGTACGTCTGCATTTATACATTATTTAGTTTGCAGTGCACTGCATTAAATATTATTGGCTGTACAGTTAATGTACGCGGTCCTTCACTAAATTAAGCACTTCTCTACTTATGTGGTCAATGCGTTCCATATTCGTACTGATAACGCCTAAGCCAGTGGAAGAGCTTGAGCAACAAACATTTGTATGACTAAATGTACGTGCACTAAAGTGGTCTATTCCGCATGAATTTACCGCACTTAGTAAATAGAAGGATAAGCGTAATATATATGTACATAGATGAAAGTTTGCATTTGTTACCATTAACATGTGCACATCACCTTATACGTTTCGTTTTACAAGTACTGCATGAAATGAATTATTGAATTGGTTCGATGGAATGCACAATCTACTCATACAATTTTAATCCAATTTCAAGGAATTGGTTTTACAAAACAAAAAACAAGAAAAACGAAAACAACACAATACAAATACCAAACCAGCATATATACAGGAATACAAAAGTACCTACATAAATAAAAGCAATCATCAAAATGTATGTATACCAAATAGCAGAGTGTGCCTCTTCATTATTTGCAGAAGCCACCACATAAAATCGTTAACTGACCAGTGTTGTATTTCTGTACATAGTTAGTAAGTAGATGCAACAATAAACAAGCACAGCACAGCAATAATAGTAGTAAAAGATACAAAAACCGTAACTAGGGAAGTACAGATGAGCAGAAACTCTGTTTCTGGATATATTAAACACAGCATCACGTATCAGTTGAAGCCACCTTAGCACATGCCAACTCATTGGAAGATATTGTGGTTGGTCTCTTATATTGTGTTGCATGTAGTAACTCTTTATCACATCGCCTACATATCCCAGCACAGCACTTTAACGTCATGTCCTGAGTGTAGCTTAAGTTTCTCCAATGGAATCATAAGACTGTCCATACTGACATTTGACTTGTCTGACTTAATTTTTTACTTTTTGGTTTAAAGCAGTTCATGAGTTTCAGTAATATTAATTTTGAGAAGTTACGTAGGTGAAGATGTTATAATTAATAATATTGTTTCTTAATATTGTATCTATATTTTATGTTCTTAACATTTATGTAAAAAGTTTATAACAAGCTACCGATGTTGCAACCATTTGCAACATTAAATTGTTA
>NC_051846.1:150202960-150211613 GCF_002237135.1 Teleopsis dalmanni | reverse complement strand
CTTTTCTAGCCTAAAATATACATATTGTATAAAGGATATATTAATATGACTGAACATTTTTCTTCAATTTCAAACAATTTTTATTTATTCCTTTATGATTTTCTAATTGTCTGCTTCCATATTCTGAGATACTTATTTCCAAAAAATAGCACCTAATAAATGCTTACTACGGATTGTCTGGCTGCTAAGAGCTTTCCATATGCTTCTGGCACAGTTAACGCTGCATTCTAAGTATGGCGTACAGGATTTCCTTAATCAACTCAGAACTTATATATTTTAAAATTCATAAATTCAATTCACAAAAAAATAAGAAAACAATTTTTAACTTAATTTGTTAAAGTAACGTAGAAAGACACAGACTGTTCTAATTCTACAATAAAGTGGAATTGCTTTCTTTGGATACTTTCATTTTTTAAAGAAAACAAAAAAAAAATAACTCTACCATTTAGTTAATTGAATTAAATTTATGTTTTCTTGTATTATGAAGTACGTTTATTTGAATTGAATTAATCAACATTTACTAAAGATACTAATTACTTATGAATATAAATACACAGTATCCTTAGTCGAGAATTTCATTACCAATTTTTTTATTTTTAAGTTTTGGATTATTATTTCAGTTCTTCAATAAATAATTCCGTACTTAAGTTTAATTTTCGAGTAATGAAAATTTAATTTAAATTAATTAAAAAGTAAACCTCCTTTATATTATAAGTATGATTATAAAAATAAATAACATTCAAACTGTACTTACAACTAGGAAAAAACAGAAAACAATAAACTTACAGCTAACAGCACCAAAAAATAAAAATTTATAAAAACTTCTTAACTTCCACTTCCAATACCTATGTACTATATTATTGTACTTAACTAATTAAGTTTATGGAATATAATATATCAAATTTAATTTTTTTGAATTCTTCCTGATTCTCCTGAAATAATTCTTTTCTTTTCTTATACCAAGTAACCACCTCCGAACTTTTTTAGCGATACTATTTTTTTGTTCCCCACTTAATTACTAATTATGTCCCTTTTTAGCACGTTGAAACTTATTCGAAACTCCGAAAAGTAATTATCTAGTCTTAGAAGGAGAAGTTTAGAGAATGTAGAAGATTAATAGTGAGTATAAACAAATTCATTAACTCAGTGCACATTGGACCGAGTTTTAATCTCCTTTGTATTCCTTCTGTTTCTCTGATAGGTAGTTAGTTTATTTCATTAATTGTATGAAGAAGTAATCGTTTGGTGCGCCCTGTAAATGATTTACGTAGTACTTCCATAATTTCGTCCATCACTAGATTTCTAATTAAGTTGCAGTTTGTAATATACCATATTGTGTTGAGTATAGCTTTGAGTAAATTAAATAGTAGCCTTTATATAACTTGAATTTTAGAATTATATTACTAGCTATAATATTTAAATATATTTGCAGTTGAAGGACTTAGGTTAGACCTACGTTATGTTAGGTTAGGTTATAAGAATCCAGTTACATCTATTGGTCCATTGTTTCACGGTATTAGATGTTAGAGATTTAAAAAACCACTTAAAAATACGGCAAAGTAAAAACGAAGCTTCCTTAGAGGGAATTCCAGGAATTGGCTAAGATCTACAAAAAAGGAAGACTATAAAGAAGTAAACTCTGGATGAATATCCAATTACTTTAAAGCAGCTTGACTATCTAACAGTATCTACATAATCCTTTTCAATAAATTATCCAATTAAAATTCAATTATTTTAAAGCAGCTTAATTGTCTTATTGTATTTATATATTTCTAACTTCCCTAATTCTGACAGGGCACTGTAGATTAAAACACCACCTCACAAAACTGGGTATACTTAAGGATGCAAACTGTAGATTCAGTGAAGAGAATGAGGAGTCGGCCACACATGTGCTGTTAGAATGCCCTGCGCTAATGCACATACGAAATAGGCTCCTAGAAGTGTGTATTCTTACGGAAGAGCAATAAAACTCTGTAAAGTAGGTTCTATACTACTTTTTATTGACGCAACAGTACTTAAAGACCTACTCTAATCCCAGAAGGGGGCACAATAGACCCGACTCGACCTTCGCATATAAAAGACTATAATGATTAGAAAACCTATATTAAACGGATTTTTTCAGTCCTTTCGAGAAAAAGCCACATACTACTATTTTAAAGTCGTCAGTGAAAATGGTGAAATTGTTCGACCCTAGTATTAACGTGTTTTCCTATTTGTATTTCATGAATATTACTATTTTATTTAATTAATAACTTATTATTATTATTATTATTATTATTCTATTTAAAGGTTATATTTTTAAATAATCTATTGTGGAAGGAAATTGCAAAAAGAGTTTAAAACTGTATTCTTCTAAAAAAAAGCATACCTGGGAATTAATCAAAAACTACAAAAATGTTTGTTTTTGACTAGTATTTAGGTGTTCTGTGTGGATGTCTCAGTGACTGGCTTTAAGGAGCAGTATCCTTCTTGTATATCAAGGAAATACAGGTCTTTGTTTTTATTTTCATACAATATTTAAATCTAATTTATCTGGGTTTGTATTATAGCTAACAATCTGTTTTATATTAAAGTACTTAGTGTACTGACTGCAAAGTACTTAATCAGTCGAAACCTTAAAGATTTTCAAACAGCATATTTGTGGATTTTTTTCATAACTTTAAATTGTTTTTAGATTTTTCAATAATATCGATAAATATTTTTTTAATATTTTATACATATAAATAAAAAAATGCGTTCAAAATATTCAATAAATATTTAAATAAACTATGAACTGTGAAGCATGGTTGTAGCATGCTGAGTATAGTTTCTATACTTCTTTTGCATACTTGTATACTCGTATTCGTTGGCAACAGCTGTCAGCTGTGTCACTGCTAATGTATCTATTGCTACAGTTATTGATGTTTCTATTGTTGTTGTTGTTGCTGTGCTGCAAAATTGATTTCCTATAATATTTTTGCTCAAATGACCACTGTCATCATAAATATGCGCGTCACATGTGCTACCAATATTCTGATTTCATAGCTGATGTTATGTCAGTCACTTTAACGCTTCCTTCTCTGAATTTTGAAACTACATTCAGAAATAATGCTTGTACCCGTAAGTATGCGTCTTGCATAAACCAACTTCATAATCATGAGTCAAAATGAAAAATATGTGAAAATGTGATATTATCACAGTACGACAAACACGATACGATTACTGTCAGTACAGGCTGCAACTGCCAAGGGTGTCCTTCTTCCTTCCATAGAGGAAGAAAGTTTTTCACCACACTACACAACGATTCTTCTTGTTTCCTCTGCGACAATTTTTATTTTGTATGCAATAACCGATGCGAAGCGATTGAAGGCAATTGATTCTGGCATGTGGCAGGATGCTAACATCCCTGCTGTTGGTGCTCGAGCGAATGTTGTCGATAAGAATGCTGATGATGTTGATTATGAAAAAAGTAAGAACAAAATTTCGTAGATAATAATGCCTCTTCATATGTCTACGAGTAGCAGAGAATGCGTAAATGTATTTCGTCTTCATATTCCATACGTTTAACGACATTTCCTTTTTATTTTACATATTTTTTCATTTTTATTTTTTTAATTAACAATCTTTTTCTATAATATACATATCAATTTTTATTATTATGTCATAAAAGTGACAAGTTATTTATGCTATTTTATATATGCCGTAGCCTTATATGTAGCAATTAATATATTGTCAATATTTATACAACGCATATCTGTAAATATACATATATTTTTGCTTTTGTATCTAGTAACAAATACACAAATGTTACCAAATTGTTTGTCACCATGGCATTATTTCGACATTTTTTACAGCTGCGATAACATTTTTAATGGTAAATTGTTTTTGTCATTTAAGCTTTTTTCAGTTATTGTTTTATATAAAATTTTGATTACATGGGTCCCTTTTTGCTTGTATGGTACATAGTTGTTAAAGGTTGGGCTATAAAATTTTATTTATTTACAATTTTTTTGCGCTACATTGATGAAGTCACTTACGAAACTTCTCAAACAACAGTAACCAAATAATTGTTTTGTTAAAAATTTATGAATTTTCAATAAATTTTTCACAATTTAGTCATTACAAATATTTCAATTTATTTATTTTAAAATACTGTTAATACACATACTCTTTTAATTGGCTTAAAAACAAATACTATTAAAAAAATGTTGTATAATAATAAAAATAAATAATAAAGTAGTTTGAAAATAAATACAATACAAAATGATCCAAAAAATAGGTTTTTTTAAATCAAACTAATTTTCCATTTCTGCAATTTGATTATTATTAATTTCATTATTAAGTATATTCAGTATTTTTACATAGATACTGCATTGATACAACATTATGCTGATTTTTCTGAAGTGCTAAAATTGTTAAAAACTATTAATAATTGATATGTCTGTGTTAGCCTTAAGCTAACACATTAATTAATAAAATTAATTTTCAATTACTTTCAATAAATGTCAAAGATATGTCTACGTTTTAAATTTAACTTGTTTTGCTCTAACGAAAATGTATTCTAACAAATTCATTTATTTAAAAACAGGGTTTAAAATTTTAATTCAAATGTCCAGATAACATCAAATGTTAAGTTGTGAAAACTATTTTGCTAATGCATTTGTTATGACGTACATGTTTGGCTGGAAACCAAAAAACATATTTAGTTTTCTGAAATGCATTTGCTAGCGGCTTTTAAATAAGCACAAATATGTCAAGCTAACATTTAGTAATGATAATAATTTAATACTCTTGTCTGTAATATGTACAGACGAAGTATTTGAAATTACCATAATATCTGATATAATTATATGCACAAAGTCCTTGCAAAAAGTTTTGCCATATTATTTGGCAATATGCAATTTTTCTCTTTTAATTGAGTAATTTGCAATTCGAAAATTTGTAGATTCAAATGACTTCCATTTCATACTCATTATATCCGTATGTGTTTTTCAAAATATATTGCCTTTCTATTTCAAGAATGAAATGAAGGAATTTCAGATTGAAAAATTTTCTCTATTACCAGTAAATTTCAGTTTATTGCTAAAAATTCCTTGAATTTCAAAATTTTATTTATGATTAGAAATGGCTTGGAATAGTTTGGAACAAAATTTTCATTATTGTTTGGCTATGTATCATTTGAAGTTTACTATTTTTGCAAAATAGTTAATAGGAAAATTGTATTGATAAGCAATGACCACAATTATGATTTGGTTAATAGACTGATTAATATACTTGACGATTAATTTTATTTAGTTTGTTACATTTTTTATTCAGTGCTTTTATAGTAACCTTAATTTTTTGTTTCAGAGTAGCATAAAATACTCGCAACTTACGAAAGAAAACATGTGAATTAATATCAATGCTCTTAAAATTTTTGAGAATGTCTTTTCTTTTGTAAGCATAACACAAAAGAATAACCGCTTATTTTAAAAATAGCATATGAAACAACAACAGTGTTGGCTTATTTATTCCAATTTCTTTGAAATCTCTTCACTAATAAGTAGCTCAAATTGCATGGTTACTAAGACTAAAAATTCGTTTATTGTGAACGACTTTTGAAAGTACCTACCAAATTTCCAATTAACTGTCAACGAATGATTTCGTTAATTATGCGTATTTCGTGTCGTCATTCTTCTTAACAAATACGTTAATTTTTCTATATATTATTTTACATGAAAACTCAAAAATTTTCTTCACAATCATGTCAAAAAAAATATTCCTACCAAAATTTGTAAAGAATTATTATTTATTTTCGAAATTTTAACTTTAAATTTTATTACGTATTTTATTTTGCAAATGTTAGCCTAACAAAATTTTCATTTTGCTCAGAGTTGCTATCAAGAGTATTGCTTACTTTTTTGTTCTTTTGCGATATGCTTACAAAAGAAAAGAGCTCTTACTCGCAAAGAATTTTGAGTCTTAAGCTTCAGTGCAGCCAAATTCAAAAATCAATCTATTGTGAATGTTCACTGGAAGTATGTAGCAAAATTCCAGTCCAGAACATTAAGATAAAAAATGCTTAACATTGCTCCAATAGTATTCGTTTTGTGTCTTTTTATTTAAATTAATATTTAATTTTTTATATTTCAACCTGTGCATAACACAAAAAAAACAAATGTCAAAAAAGCATTTGACATATTTTAAAAGTGATGCCAATTTGTTTCAACCAGACTTAATGTTGTTCTTTAACAACTCTGTAAGAAAAAATTGATGCTAGTATAGTATAGAGTGGTAATAGTAAAAAAAACTTAAAATAAGAGTGTTTTAATTTATAACAATTCTTATTTTTGATTCAGAAAGTAGACTATTATTGCCTATAATTGAAGCTACCCGTATATGATGAAACAGTTAAACAAACAAATACTGAATAATTTAGTCAGTTCATTTAAAGAAAAAAAAAAGAAATTAAAGGAATTAAAAAAACACGACCCGTATATAAAAAGAATTTTATCTAAATATGTTAAAGACATTTAAGTATAAAAAAAGTGTAGGAAAAGTAGTCGAACGGTTTTAGTGTCAAATTCAATAAAGATTGATGGCATAGTTTTTGCTTAATTTATGCAAATCCTCTTTACTCAACAAATCTGTAACAGTGAGTTTTGTTAACAATTGGATTACTTGTCTTATAGATAGTCGGATTAAAAACTTCGAGGCAAAAATGTACATTTTTTTAACATTGATTTTTTGATTCCCTTTTATTTTAAACAAAAACAAATATAATTATTTTAAACAAAAACAAGTACTAAGTATAAATTTTTATTAAATAAATATCATACTTCTGAAGAGGTGACAAGCAAAGCCGCAAAATGTGGGGTTTTTATATAATATTAATTATTAATCACAAAACCTTTTTTTTATTTGAAATTATAATTCCATAAACTATGACCTAGGGTCTTGTCAAAAGTAAACTTGGTTAGTTGTAGTGGCTTTTAATACAATAATTTAAAAAAAAAAATTGTGTGGTATTAAACGGTCATAATAATTGAAACATTTTTCTAGTTTCGATGATCTCGTTAGAAAAAAAATCCATATATACACCACTAGAGTGGTTCTTATTGTTCAAAAAGTAGATTTTTTAACCTCTCAAACTTTTCCTCCTGAATATAGAAACCAACATAATTTTTTTTATTATAGTAAAACTAAAGGTGGTATTGCTTGTTTTATATATATACACCGCTAGAATGGCTCTTATTGTTCAAGAAATAGATTTTTTAACCCCTTAAACTTTTCCTCCTCAATAAAGAAACCAACACAATTTTTTTTTTGTAGTAAAACTAAAGGTGGTATTGCTTGTTTTGATAAAACAAATAACTGAAAAGGTATTAGAATTATATCGATTAAACATACCTTTTATTACTGCTATTTTTTTGAAAACAATGTGCTTTCAATCATGTTCTTATTTTAATATGATTTCCTTTAAAAGTTATTTTTTAGGAAGTGAATAAAAAAATTTAAGATCCTAGAAGGATAAAAATGGTATACGTTTAGTTTCTTACGAACAAAAATTTCCTTACAATTCTCAGTTAGTTTAATTAGCAAAGTACAAGTTTCGATTGGCGAAAAAACCACTGAACATTTAAATCTAATGTTATGAAATAAAAACTGATTGGGAATGAATATGAAATGACGATTACCAAGTCATCGACGCACTTAGAATTATCGTCACATTTTAGTTTTTGGTAAATTCATTTTATGTTTTGCGGAAACAGTGGACTTTTTTGGGTGCCTCCATTTTGGATAGCATATTTGGTATCATCGATGCTTGTACGGTCGAGTTTAAAGTGAATAAACCACTTCTTTATCAGTTGTCTCGCTGAATCAGAGTCGGGGTATTATTTATCAAATCAAGGTTGTGCTATTGTTGTATTTTTTTCATTAAAAAGAAATGGTAAATCTAGACGCAAGATTTCTTTGATTATTCTGAATATATAAAAAGTAATATCACTTAAATAGTGTTAACGAAATGAATAATGGATGAAATGTCATGACAGGTATTATTTGAAAGTTGCTATTATTCACATTTTAAAATATGGATTTTTCATTAATGGCACTACTAGGGTGTATTCCAATATGTTAGGATGAACGTTGGTGTACCTATATGATAATATGCATATTATCATCACTTAGTGTTCGAACACTGTCTGCGTATATGATTATGTGGAGAGAGCATTGCTGTGACTTTTAATGTAAAGAATGGAAATAAATACACTGCTTTCAAAATGTTGCAAGAAAATCGGTTTGATACTCTGACATATAGAAACACTGCGCTGTTAATTAACTTCTGAAGTAGAGACCGCTTACACATATATGGGTTGGGTGGGTAAGAAAATTGATTGGAAACTGTAATCACATTTATTATATTTGTATAATATATTTTCAAGATTAAACTATTTTATTTTGAATCTATCTTATTTAAAGTATCTAATTAATTTTATAATAGTGTATTACTATTGATTTCTGTTTTATTTTATTTGTATTTACAGATGAATGAGTTTATTTTATGAGTAATGAATTCATTAAAGAATGAATGAATTTTAAGTGAAATTCATAAGTTACCTTCGTACCGTCTCCAGAGGACAAATATTGAGCTCGTTTGAATGGCAATAGATTGCCATTCAAAATATACTGGGTT
>NC_051846.1:150181898-150202860 GCF_002237135.1 Teleopsis dalmanni | reverse complement strand
ATTGTAAATAAATAAAATTTTATAGCGCAACCTTTAACAACTATGTACCATACAAGCAAAAAGGGACCCATGTAATCAAAATTTTATATAAAACAATAACTGAAAAAAGCTTAAATGACAAAAACAATTTACCATTAAAAATGTTATCGCAGCTGTAAAAAATGTCGAAATAATGCCATGGTGACAAACAATTTGGTAACATTTGTGTATTTGTTACTAGATACAAAAGCAAAAATATATGTATATTTACAGATATGCATTGTATAAATATTGACAATATATTAATTGCTACATATAAGGCTACGGCATATATAAAATAGCATAAATAACTTGTCACTTTTATGACATAATAATAAAAATTGATATGTATATTATAGAAAAAGATTGTTAATTAAAAAAATAAAAATAAAAAAATATGTAAAATAAAAAGGAAATGTCGTTAAACGTATGGAATATGAAGACGAAATACATTTACGCATTCTCTGCTACTCGTAGACATATGAAGAGGCATTATTATCTACGAAATTTTGTTCTTACATTTTTCATAATCAACATCATCAGCATTCTTATCGACAACAATCGCTCGAGCACCAACAGCAGGGATGTTAGCATCCTGCCACATGCCAGAATCAATTGCCTTCAATCGCTTCGCTTCGGTTATTGCATACAAAATAAAAATTGTCGCAGAGGAAACAAGAAGAATCGTTGTGTAGTGTGGTGAAAAACTTTCTTCCTCTATGGAAGGAAGAAGGACACCCTTGGCAGTTGCAGCCTGTACTGACAGTAATCGTATCGTGTTTGTCGTACTGTGATAATATCACATTTTCACATATTTTTCATTTTGACTCATGATTATGAAGTTGGTTTATGCAAGACGCATACTTACGGGTACAAGCATTATTTCTGAATGTAGTTTCAAAATTCAGAGAAGGAAGCGTTAAAGTGACTGACATAACATCAGCTATGAAATCAGAATATTGGTAGCACATGTGACGCGCATATTTATGATGACAGTGGTCATTTGAGCAAAAATATTATAGGAAATCAATTTTGCAGCACAGCAACAACAACAACAATAGCAACATCAATAACAGTAGCAATAGATACATTAGCAGTGACACAGCTGACAGCTGTTGCCAACGAATACGAGTATACGAGTATGCAAAAGAAGTATACCCAGTAGAAAACGGATCGATCCGTCATCGAAGACGTCTTCAAGACATGGATACATACATGAAGACCGATCGATCCAAATATATGACGGTCTTCGAAGACACTTTCATACAAATTAGCCAAATGTCTTCAATGAATTTTTGCGTACATGTCTCGAAGACCGTCTCGAAGACCATGTCTTGCATAACGGACGCATTCGACAGAAAGTTGTGCGCTCTTAGTGCAGTACTCATATAATTTTTTCACCCTTTTTTTATTTCTACTCTTTTATTGCGCTCTTTAAATTTTAAATGAATTTCAATTTTCTCTTTAAATAAGTAGAAAGAAATTGTTGTATTTTGTACTTTTATTTATTTTATATAATAATTTCTTAAATTACATTCAAAATTAAAAGTTTTAAAAATAAATTATAAATTTTATTATAAATTATTATAAATTTTATTAAGATATTAAAAATAAACTAGTAAAAACTAGTAAACTAATGAAAATTAATTTAAATAATTAACTTAATATAACTTAGCATATCTAAAATTAACTAAAACTAATAATAGAATAATTTATAACATTTCGCTATCATCAATTGTTGAAGTTTTATATGTTTTCAAAAGCATTGAAGAGGATTTTGGTACAATTAAACCTTCTGATTCTTAAGAGTTTCTAAAATATCATTACTACAACGCCTGTTAATCCTGTGTTTTTTAAATATAACAGCTAATTTTTCACAAGTGTTTTCAGTTTTTTTATTTTCAACATCCTTTGTTTCGTTTCTAAAACAACTTTCACTGGAATTATTGTCTTCAATATTAATATCAATATTTTTTCCAGGAACTAAATCACTATTTAATTTGTTTTGATTTAATTTCTTTTTTTTTAATATTTCGTAGTTTAATGATTTTGTTTCTTTATTTATTTTGATTTTTTTAATATTTATTTCACTACACTTCAAAATTATTGCGTCACTTCATTTATAAAACATAGCGTCATCTGAGGCAAAATTCAAATACGTTGCTATGAACACTAAAAATGAGAGAGAAAGCAAAGAAAGAGTATTTGCATTCATGTTTTGAGCAATTGTTTTGCAAATTTGCTTGAAAATGAGGACGCGGTATCAAAGACCGTCTTGAAGACAATGTCTTCGAAGACCACTTTTTCTACTGGGTAGCAACTATACTCAGCATGCTACAACCATGCTTCACAGTTCATAGTTTATTTAAATATTTATTGAATATTTTGAACGCATTTTTTGATTTATATGTATGAAATATTAAAAAAATATTTATCGATATTATTGAAAAATCTAAAAACAATTTTAAGTTATGAAAAAAATACGCAAATATGCTGTTCTAAAATTTTTAAGGTTTCGACTGATTAAGTACTTTGCAGTCAGTACATTAAGTACTTTAATATAAAATAGGTACACTAAGTACTTTAATATAAAATAGATTGGTCACTATAATACAAACGCTGATAAACTGAATTTAAATATTGTTAAAAAAAGAAAAAAAAAATTTATACTTCCTTTAGACTCTGATAAAATACTGCACTTTAAAGACAGTCACTGAGAAATCGGCATAGAGCACCTAAATAATGGTCAAAAACAAATATTTTTGCAGTTTGTTGTTTTTTAAAGAATATAATTATTACAGTGTTTTTTGTAATTTTCTTCTACATTAAATCATGTCTATTTATAACATTATATTTCTATTTATATTTATAAAATAGAAATATAATAATAATATATTATTAATTATACAAAATAGTAATACTTATAAAAAACAACAAAAATAAATTAATACCTAGGTACACCAATTTCACTAGTTTCACTGACTGTTTCAAACTAGATAGTAATGTAGGCAGGGGCCTCTTCTCGAAAGGACTAAATAAATCCATTTGATGTAGGTTTTCTAATCATTGTAGCATTTTATATGTAAATTAGCGAAACTACAGCGTGTCTAGAAGTGGATAATATATTTTAAAGGAATATATAAATACATACAGACAGTCAAGCTGCTTTAAAATAGTTGAATTTTAGGTGGATAATATATTAAGTGTATAATATATTGAAATTCTGGATTTACGTTTAGTATTTTAAAGATTTCCTTATTTGAGGATCTCAACCAACTTCTGGACTTCCCTTTAACGAGGCGTTTTTATGGTTTGCCATATCTTTAAGGTGTTTTTTAAATGACTGACTTCCTATACTGTAAAACAACGGGCCAATAAACCTAACTGGCCTTCTATAACCTAACCTAATATAACATAGTTCTAACCAAAGTCCTTTAACTACAAATGTATTCGAATACTACAACTATTAATATAAGTCTAATATTCAAGTTATATAAAGGCTACTATTCAATTCACTCAAAACTATACTCAACGCAGTATGGTATATTTCAAACTGCAACTTACATAGAAATTTAGTGATGGATGAAATTATAGAAGTGCTACGTAAGTCTATTACAGGGCAAACCAAACAATTACTTCCCCATACAATTAATGGAATAAACTAACTACCAATCACAGAAACAGAAGGAATACAAAGATGATTAAAACTCGGCACAATGTGCACTGAGTTAATAAATTTGTTTGTGCTCACTATTAATCTTTAATAGATCTTCTAGATAATTACTTTTCCGAGTTTTGAATAAGTTTCAACGTGCTAAAAAGGGGCAAAATTAGTAATTAAGTGAGGAATAAAAAAATAGTATCGCTAAAAAAGTTCGAAGGTGATTCTTTGGTATAAGAAATGAAAAGAATTATTTGAGAAAAATCAGGAAGAATTCAAAAAAATTAAATTTGATGTATTATATTTCAGAAACTTAATTAGTAAAGTACAATAATATAGTACATTAGGTATTGAAGTGGAAGTTAATAGCTTAAATTAAATTTGAGTTTAGTTTATTAAATGAAAAGCTTTTGAGGTATTTCATATTTTTAGCTGAAAATACTGAATATTAAATAATATTATTATTTATTAAATAATATTATTATTATGAATATTATTGAAGTTTCTCCAATATTCTCTCTCTTATTTCTGAAGTTTATAAGTGTTCCTGGTTATTAGAGCAGTTAAGAAGCATTTTGTTAAATTATTTTTTTATTTATAGTGGTGCTAGTCGCCCTTCTTTTACTTTACGTCCGTTTTTATAACTTTTCATTTTTTAGTGCTGTTAGCTGTAAGATTACCTGTTTTCTGTTTTTTCCTAGTTGTAAGTACAGTTTGAATGTTATTTATTTTTATAATCATACTTGGGCACAATAGATCTTTTAGGTCGCAGTGCACGATCCCTTACTCAATAATATAATCATACTTATAATATAAAGGAGGTTTACTTTTTAATTAATTTAAATTAAATTTTCATTACTCGAAAATTAAACTTAAGTACGCAATTATTTATTGAAGAACGGAAATAATAATCCAAAATTTAAAAATAAAAAAATTGGTAATGAAATGCTTGACTAAGGATACTGTATGTTTATATTCATAAGTAATTAGTATCTTTAGTATATGTTGATTAATTCAATTCAAATAAACGTACTTCATAATACAAGAAAACATAAATTTAATTCAATTAACTAAATGGTAGAGTTATTTTTTTTTTGTTTTCTTTAAAAAATGAAAGTATCCAAAGAAAGCAATTCCACTTTATTGTAGAATGAGAACAGTCTGTGTCTATCTAAGTTATTTTAACAAATGAAGTTAAAATTGTTTTCTTATTTTTTTGTGAATTGAATTTTTGAATTTTAAAATATATAAGTTCTGAGTTGATTAAGGAAATCATGTACGCCATACTTAGAATGCAGCGTTAACTGTGCCAGAAGCATATGGAAAGCTCTTAGCAGCCAGACAATCCGTAGTAAGCATTTATTAGGTGTTATTTTTTGGAAATAAGTATCTCAGAATATGGAAGCAGACAAATAAAAAATCATAAGAGAATAAATAAAAATTGTTTAAAATTGAAGAAAAATTTTCAGTCATATTAATATATCCTTTATACAATATGTATATTTCAGGCTAGAAAAGACATAAGTAAATACGTAAAAATTATTTTGCCTGATGAAAAAAAAAAGGAAAAAGTTATTCGAATGAAATAATCATATCTTTTATTATGTCATTTAGTAAGAAAACCACAAAACTTACAAAACTGTGGTGCAGAACCAACACATAGTCATGTCTCCAGTTTCATCTATCACATCTATGGGAAGCAATTATCATATGCACCTATAAGATATTATTTCGGGCATACTTTAAAGTGAGAATCCTTAAGTGTCAGGAGTAATTTTTATTCCTTATTCAAATATATTCGAATATTATTAGAATAGCAAAGTTCAAGTAAACGATGATCTAACAGGAAGATAACATTGGTGAACTAGCAATGGATCTGGTGCACTTGCTGGTTTAATGTAATATAGGTATACAAAATAAACAAAATAAAAGTAGATGTAGTAATAACTTTTTCGAATGATGTATTTTACTAAGAATAAAAAACAACTATAAATGAATACAAGACACCAAAAATTCATGCAATTTCAACAAAGACAGTGCATATCACTGACTGCTAAAACGCAGTTAATATTTTCAATAAAATCTTACCAGCCCAGATATGATAATGAACACACGTAATTATTAAATTAACCATGTGTTTAATTAGCCTTACTCCTAGTAATAATATACCAGCCAAAAATTACTCTAAATCAAGGCTTAAACTGACTATTCTAATAATTTGGCAAATTAATGAAGCCGTTTAATTATTTTTAAATCATGAATTCGCTTTTAAACATGAAAGTGAGTATTAAACCTATATATTTTATATCTCTTTAATATTAAAAATCTATAAATTCAACTTCATGCCACAAATTAAAATGCTAAAAATAAATAAAAAATACTTGACTTGCTCTGTATGGTTAGTTGATGTCATATATACACACCAAAAAATAAACAGTTTTTTATATCTGGCAAAATTTTACTATATTTACTATATTTGACTATATTTGAATGTATGTAAGAATTTTTTTTCTGCTATAAATCTTCTTATGAAGGTTTGTCGCAATATAAATCAACATATTGACTTTGTGTCCTAACCACAGAATTTGCAAATATTTAATTGATGTATTTCCACAAAGACTTAATTTTTCACAAGTGTAAACAGTTTAAGTTTTATTGACAAGTGTTTTTCTAATTGAGGTTAAACTTTTTTTATTAATTTTAAAAATTGTAGAATATTTAAAATTTATTTATTTACTAAAGCCGTTTGCAATTGCCATATAGAAAATTATATTAACTTAAAAGAAAACCTCAAGACTATCTTAATCAATTTTTATTTTATTTTTAAATTGAAATATAACTTCAATAAATTAGCAAAAACACATATATTTGAAGAAACTCACAGCACAACTGAGAGTCTTCATTAAAATTGCCACTTAAATAAAATATTTTATAATAACAATTTAAAAATAAATAAAAGCCCTACTGTTTAAACATTTATTTCAAATTGAATTTATTATTACTTAAAAGACAGAAGATTTTGTAAAATAATGATAAATAAAATATCCTTCTAGCAGACTAAATTAAATAAATATTAAATTTAATACAAACAAACATATTTAATTTATAGAATGCTGAACAAATATTAATAAGATTTAGGACAAATGAATATGGATGTGCTTACTCTTACTTATTATTAATCATTTATTTCTTTATTTATACTAATATTTTATGAGTCGATAATGGCACTCAAGAGGTCGACATGAGGTCAGCTACTTTTTCAAATTTTTGATGAAATATACTGTATCTTAATATAACCTTGTCACGTTCATCAATTACGAGTAATACGTATTAAGTCAAAAAATTACTTAACATGGTAGACGAATTATTTACAAAACAACAAAATAAATAGTAAAAAAATAAATAAGAAGAAATAAAGTTAATATTTGAGTTTCAATGAATTTAATAAAATGATATAATGATAATTTATTTATAAATACATTCAGGTTATTTTTTATTCTCTTGTTATCAAAATTTTAATAATATTGTTATACATATATATATATATATGTATATTATTATGTTGAAGCTAGTTGAGTTAGTACATTTGAGCACTTTTAGTCTCTATTAGCTGCAAAGTTTCTTCTAAACTCCCTCAACGCCTTAATTGTTTATCACTTCATCAGACTAAGCAATAATTGACCTAAGATTTGCATATCTCCGCGAGGAGCCTGTAACCATTCTGAGATTCGATAACACGGTATTGGTGAGGCTGTCAGTTTTCGTAAATAATGTTAGGGCTCTATATATTTATATATATTTTTATTTAAATATATATATATGGTACAAAACTAATACAACGTAATAGTGATGATATGTGATTCATAGATATTAAAAGATATACATAGTCCCGCAAACTTAATAGACCTTGAATTTTGCATCCATGGCCCTTCAAGAATTTAAAGGTACTCTTTTAGTTCTATTTTCTTAACATATTATACTATTTGTTCTATTTAATCTATTTTTTATTCTCAATCAGGTGTTTATGTATTCACCCAAATATTTCTTCTTTTTATAAATTAGTTCAGGGCACATTGTCAGCGCATACCTTATACTAATATATAAATTTATTGGATATGTTAAATATGTGATTCAAAATGATTGAAGGACATGTGAAGGACAATTGAAATAAATTGAAGTTTTTACTTTGCCTAAATAGTAAAATGGAAGATGTATTCGCTCGCTACAAAGTACGCGAAAAAACAACAAATCTCTTGCTAAACTCTCTAATTTGTACGTAGAACAACAACAGTACTCTCTTGATCTTACTGTAGAAAAACAATGTTGCCTAAGTGATATTGTCAAAGTTGTTTGTAAACAAAAATTTAAACAAAATTTAAACGTTTCATAAATTGTGGAAATAAAATATTTTAAAAATATGCAAAAATAAAAACAGTTTTTGAGTTAAAAGAGTTTAGTTATTGAAGTAGCTGTAGGTATAATAGATTGCTAAATCATATAAAGTTAAAATCGTTTTTAATAAGCTACTTATTTTAAAATTAAATTTTTTTAAAAATATTAAATGAACACTTTTATTTTTATATTTATATTTATTTACATTTATACTTTTATTTTTATATTTATATTCATTTACTATTATTTTTAAATTCATATTTATTACTTATATTTCATTATAAAATTAAGTTTGTCTTGAGTTATGTACACACACGTAAGACTTCTTAATGATAAAAACATAATGTTTCACAAGTTGCAACAGTGATGCCAATATGTTTGAAAGAAACTTTAGCAATAGACTTTAACAAGAGACTTTGGCAAAAAACTTTAGCAAGAGGCCTTATCAAGAGACTTTAGCAAGAGATGAGCTAGAGATTTTAACAAGAGACTTCAGCAAGAGAGTTAAGCAAGAAACTTAAGCATATGATTTATTGTCTTTTATTGCACTGCTGTGCAAATACCAGTAAAAGATATATGTAATTTATTATTTAACATCATTTAAGCAAGTATAAATTCGTTCTTACCGACCATAGGTTAATAACTAAAAATTTATTTTTTATTTTCCTATACCAATTTTGCAATACTTTACGTAGGAGTCCGGAACGAAGTAAATAAATCTCTGCTCCGGATATTTGTATAAACTAGGATATGTGTACATATTGATTAGTTTGTTTGTATTAAAAAAAATGCCATTGAATTATTCTTAAATTGATCCCAACAATAACAACGTATATGCTTGGGTCACTAAATTAAGTATATCAGCTTTTTCATCCAAAGTTATTTACCCATTTTTTTCTTCTGAGTTTTAGGAGTAGCAACATGCGTTAAAATAGACACAAAAATAATATGAAATACATACTTACATAACCCCAGACGTAGTTGTATCTTTTTTATTATATTTTTGCAAATGTCACTGCACACAGTATTAACTACTTAATTTCCAGTTATAGTATGAGTAAATTATTTCCCACATGTATAGAAGGAAAAATCTATTCGAAATTAATTTGCACAAAGGATTTAACAAACCGTAATTTTAGTAACATTTTATGAAATAAATTTATATACTATTAATTCAAAATTTCATATGTCAATAAATGTGTGCTTGTGTGTGTTACAGAAGGATACATACCACTGGATACATATGGTGCGTAGCCAGTGTAGATACAATTCATTCATACTTAATAAATAAAGTTACTAGTGGTTTGGAAAATTAATTTAAATAGAAAACTTTTTGAAATGTACAAACTTAATGATGTGCTATTTCCAATTGTACATACCATACACATTGCCATTTAATTGTATTTACTTAAATAAATTCTAAATTGTTGATGTGATATATTTTTAATATTATTACTTTTTAATTTATGTAAATTAGTATTTTTTCGTATGCTGCAGTCATATGAAATTTAATTAAACAAGTGTGCTAATTAGTTTACCTTTAAGCTGAAGTTTTTTAGTCATTTTTAAGCCACAATACTAATGTGATCAAATATTGTAACATAAACCCAATTTAATTTATTCACTAAAACTTCAAAGTAATTATGCAAAATATTTTACAAAAATTTATTAAATATTTTTTATAACGATATTTTATATTATTTTTTATATTTTAATAAACTTTTGATTTATATTCAATATTATGAATTTATCCATGGAAAATATAGCATTTGCCATCTGTTAAGTTTCAATAGCAAAAACAAAAAAAAAAGAATCTGCATTTAATTGAAAATTCATGTGTGGAATAGCAATTATTTTTGTTTGATTTCAATAATAGTAATTAACAAATTTTATATTCCAAGTAGAAATTAAAATACAACAAAGTCATATATATTAATTTTAACAAAATTCCAAATTAAATTCTATAAACAATTTGTACGCAATTCTCGGACCAACAAATTTCTGCGTTCAACCAAAATGAACCACAACAGGCTTTCCATTTTGTACGCTTGTTTGGTATTTCAATTAAAAACGTTTAAAACGTTTTGCTGCAGGGCCCGAAATCAATTTTTTGTGTAATTTAAAATTTAACATATAATCAAATTATCACATGATGGAACTACTTCGATAATTCAATTCGTTATGAAGTGTAATTTTGGCTTTGGGCCAAAA
This sequence comes from Teleopsis dalmanni, assembly GCF_002237135.1. NCBI lineage: Eukaryota > Metazoa > Arthropoda > Insecta > Diptera > Diopsidae > Teleopsis > Teleopsis dalmanni. Next base: position 150,192,578 of record NC_051846.1, on the reverse strand, counting down.
ACTGAATTTAGTTTGTAAGCATTTATGTGGTCCTGGGGAAACGCAAGTTTGGAAACGTCAACTTACAACTGCGATTTGACCTCGATTAATGAGCAATTTTGTTTATAGTAATTATTGTTTAGTAAATTTAATATAAAACAATAATATAGATACTGTTAATGCATAATGTGTTCTATGAAATTAAATTCACATACAATTGTATTGTTAAATATGGTTAAATTTCGTATTTATACTAAATTTTAAATTACTTATTGTTATTTAAATATGATACATTTAATAAACTGTTTGTCCAGAAAGTATATACATTATGTACATTAGTACATATGTTATACTAAAGCTAACAAAAAAACCTTTAACGAAATTGAACAAGTAACAAATAAGTAAGTAAATAAATTATTAAAAGTTATTTTTCAAATATTATTCATATACCTAAATAAATAAAATATAGTAGAGAAGTAACTAATCTCTTCCAAATACTATTTTACAGTAAAAGCTGTTAATATAATATATGCAACGCGATTCAGGTAATTTACATGGTCTTAGCCAGGCTACAGTCTTCCGTATTTGGGTTCGAAGGAGCAAAGCCCTTGCAAAACATGCCGCAACTATTATTAAAATGCTTGTATCTTTGATGGAGGAGGAGTAATTATGAAAAGCTTCAAAAGTATAAAAATTTTCCAAAAGTTATTAGTGCAATTGATTGTACGCACGTAAAAGTAAGAAAAATTTGAGTAGATATTCAAACAGTTTTAATGTATGAATTTTTAGTTATATATATAAATATAATATTATATATATATAATATATATATATATATTATATATATATTTATAGTATAGAATTTGTTGGCCTTTACAATCAATTATTACTTCTAAATATTTTCAATAGCATATCGCTTGAAACTAAGTATATGTAAATGTAAAGTTTCTAGTTTTACTAAAAACGTGAAATGGTTATAATTCCAAAATAAAATATAAAAAAATATTAAATTATTTATATTACATATTATATAATTAATATATTATTAAAAGTATATATGATATTACTATATTATTATATTATATATTATATAATAGTTTTATAACTAATCGAAGCCATTGAACACACTGAAAGTGATTGCACCGACCTACATTTGCAACTTATAATGCAAACAATTCTTAATACTTTAATCTTTATCTTATTACTAATCCAACTACTAACTACTTATAATTTTAATTAAAGTAAATTAATTTACTAATTAATCCAACTACATAAGTTATTAATAGACGATGAATCGTAATATAATATAATAGACCTTTTAACACTTCATCTATATATACCATAGAAATATGACTTATTACTGTGAAACATATTTATTACTAAAATTTATATTTTATATAGCAATTATAAAATCATGATCTATCTAATATTAAACAAAACAAAAAATCTAAGTGTTCATATATATATCAATTACAATATAATTCTTTGGCACTATTATATATAAATATTATCAATCAAATTAAAAACGATGCAGAAAGAACTCATTTTCATATACTCAAATTAAAAATATTTAAAATTTATAAAAATACATATATAAGTATAATTATTTGATATTTCATATAAATAGATTTCAAAAGATTTCAGATAAAAACCAAAGACTTAAAAAAACTTTCATACTTAAAAAAATAATAAACAATCGTCAAAATGAATTCAGGTATGCGAAAACATTATAGTAATTAACCATGAATGCCAAAATTATATATGAAAAAATCAATTATATTGTACTGGACACTCAGTTTTTCATATTTCAGGCTAATTGAATATGTTACTTTAATAATATGAGAAATTTATAAAATTAGCATTATTTTAAAAATTAATGATAGGACATTTAAATATTTATAATGCAACCATCCTCAGTTAAAAATTAAAAAAAACGTTTTTGGAAAAACATGCAGTACAATCTGAAAAGGTTATAAGTTGCATCCTAACAAATACTAAACATATGTATAAATATATATAATATATATACATATGTATAAATATATATATATACATATTTTAATAACATTTTTCTACAATCTTACATATTAATATATATTTATATATTAATATTTATTACATATAATATAAACACTAAACTCTTTCCTGTCATTAACGTCATTAAACTTTTATAATATTAAGAAGGTTTGCTGAGATTATTTTATTTAGTAAAAAACTTATATGCAATAAATACTTGACCAATGTTATGAACTTTTCAAGTTTAATCGTGTTCTATTATTTATATAGACCCACAACACTTTTGAAGTTTGAATATGTCATTGTTAAGTATAATTCTGATATATATTCTGAAACGAATGTCGACTATATTCATCAACTTTCGATAATCACTGGCATTTGAGGACATGGAGTAACCAATAATAAGTAGTTTATTTTATATATTGTTCTTTGAATGAGATGAGTAAGAATTAAATACTTACTTTATAAAAGAGGTTTTCGAACAGAAGTGAAACAACAACAAAAATTTTTATTTTTTAAATTATTTTAATTAATTGAATTTTTGGCTGACCATACAGCTGTTTCGGGTATTGCCAAATACCCTTCATCAGTGATCTTGGAAATAATTCTTATATTTAATTATTCGTAAATAATTATTTTTGAGACTGCAAGTACCAGGAATCGAACTTGGTCCTGCCAATATGAAGCTCAGAATCAGCGCACCTTAAACCAACTGATCCAAGCCGTACTCTTGACTTTTATGTTCGCATATTTTTTGCTGGAGTTTTGTTACTTTTGCTATAAAAGTTTTTATTAACAATTTTACTTGCTGTTTTTATATATTAGAACGAAATCATAAACCAGCTGTAGAATAATTGAATTAATTAATTAATTATATTTTTTATTTTTAATTGTTAAATTTCAATACTATTCTATTCGTAGAGGCATGATTTGTTGCATGATTTGTTCTTTCTTATGTATAGAACCTAATCTAGGAACGTAATGCTGAGAAAGTCATGCTAATGTTACTCCACTAGTCGCACGGGCGACTAGTGGATATTACTTTATTGAATATGAAATGTGGTTTGTAGCCAACGTCATTACAACAAAAACAGTAAAATGACAAATTTTTTAGCAAATCAATTTCTATTCTTACAGGATATTATTTAACGATTCAATAACTTTCAGAGAGCAGAAGAAGATGTTAGTACAACAGAAATTCAAATTCATATACATAATATTTTTACATTTGCAAATACTCAGCAATATTTGAACACATCTTCTATTTGTTTATAATTATAAATCCTTGTAATATTATTTAATTACATGTATAACGTTATACACATATTATATATATTGCATAAATTATATGCAGATAAAATTGGAATAATTGGATTAAGCTTGCTTGCATATAAAATCATTATTAATGTTTAATACAATATGATATTTTATAAATATTAACTAATATTATTAAATATTGACAAAATATGTTTTGAAATTTTCTCCATCGTTCATTATCAAATAAATACCTACTTTTTTACCTATTCAATACAATAACATCCATGCCAAGATTTCTAAAATCATTATGTGCTCTTATAGAGAAATAAATAAATAACAATTTAATATTTACCTGAAAAGGACATCTGTTTTGTTTACAACCGTTGTTTACTAACAGATCTGTACACAGATCTGTAGTTACCTGTCTTATAAGTTGTTTCAAAAGTTAGAGTATAAAAGCTGGACACATATTACATTCCAACATCATTCGCTACAAATCATTCAACTGAACACTACATATTCGTATTCTTACATTTTTTAAGTGAATTATTAACTTCTTCCTTTAAAATGAGTCCAATTGGAAATCAACGAACATTTTTGAAATATCGTCTCAGCATTTACGGCTTATTCATCATTTTCGTCGAATTCTTTCAATATGTATTAACTAATATAAAAACTAAACTGAAGGAAGCTGAACTGGAAACTACAGTTAATAACATGACAGTAAAAGATACTCTGAAGGAAATTACAACAACACAAACAGATTTACCTGAAAAAATTGATCCACTAAAAGAAACTCCAACAACCAGCTCAAGATGTCAAATAAGATCGGCTGATAAAAAAGAAATTTCAATTGTTTCGAAAATACCAACACCAACTTTAAGGAACAAAACCACAATATCAACTTTAAAACAAATATTGCCAATTACAAGGCCAATTATCAAAATACATACTATTAAAGGTGAACCCAATATTGCGTCAAGAGTGCATATTGCGGATCCCTCAACAAACAACTCAAAAGCTGTTCTACATTTTAATACACCACCAATTTCGAGGTCTACTTTATTTAGACCTGACACCCCTAGATATCAATCTTCATATGAAACTACTGAAGTACCAATCGATTTAACAACAGCAAAAACTTATCCTAAAGATGAACCAACAACTACAACTACAACTTCGAACAAGAATCTTCAGATCAAAGAATCAAAAACTAAAGTTTTAAAATCAATTTTGAAGACTCAATACAAAAAATCATCAGCCACATCTAAACTTTCTACTGAAACTAAACCGAGGCCTACACGTAGAGTGCATTTTGCCGACTCTGTAACAGATAAATCGGAAGCTACTCTAAATCGTTATACCTCATCAATTTCAAGAACTAGATCATATAGACGGAATAACCGCAGGCATGAATTGAATAAATCAAAAGTCAAACCGATCGATTTGACAACAGCACAATGTGTTTCAAAAAAAGAAGAAATAACTGAGACTATCGATAATGTGAAATCGTTACAGATGCCATCCCAGAAAGTCAATCACTCACTTACTTCTCATTTTACTACAAAATTCTCTGGAACTCTTTTAAATTTGGGTGCCAATGGAGTTCAGAAATCAAGTTTGAATCTTAAAAGGGTTAATTCTTCGTCACCGTTGCTACATTGTTTGGTACAAGGAAAACGAGTTAATGACTCTAACAGCAACCGTAAGGAGCGCAAACAATTGTACTATTGAAAAGGAAACTTATTAAATGACAAATATTTGAATCAAATGTAATTACCATAGACTATATGTAAAATTAAATTTGTATTAAATGTTATATTTTGAAATTATATAATAATTCTATTGTAAAATTGTAAATTCTACTTTCAACAAAATTTTTTATAAATAAAAATTATAATTATAGTAAAAGTATAAATATTTTTGTTTTTCCATTTTTTCACATCATAAGCTAGCAAATCTGTAAAAAATTTTTATATTTACTTTATCTTCATATTTAATTTATTAAATACCGGCATGTCATTTCAAATAATAATTAAGGAACCGATTATTATTATTTATTCTTGAAATAATATTAAATATTGTTTTCAAAAAACTACAAATATGTTTACGCCATCGTTTACAAAATTATAGTATTATGTTAGTATCAAACCTACTTGAAATGGATAATGATAATAAAAATTGTGTTTTTACACATACTTTATGTTAGGATATACATAACATATATAATTCCACTATGTTTTCAGCCAAAGCATAGTGAATTTCAAATATTGAAGACATTTTGATTTTTTAAACATCTTATCTTATTCAATCTACAGCTTAAATACAAAATCTTCTTAAAAACAAAACGTTACAGTCGCCTTGAATAAATCATATTAACTTTTATTCAGTATTTTAATTAATAATGTGAAACTAAAAATTAAAAAATATCTCATCGGAATTTGGCATTTAGTTTCATGCAGTCATGCGCAAGCCATCGTATAAAAATAATAAAAATATTCAATATACTCAATATAGATTTCATTCAATTTAAACTGTATTAAAGTTTTTATTAAAATCTTTCTAAATCAATATTTAAGCGTTATATTCATGAAAGCATTTAGAAATTTTTAGTTCTATAAACATCTCTCATTTGGCTGAATTTTTTATAAGCGTCCTTCCTTAATAATATAAATTATATTTAAAATATATTAAATAATCACGTTTCCGGCAAATTACTTTGAAATTTTTTTTTAAGAATATCGAATATCGCTATTGACCTTTAAAATTATAATATCTCAGCCTCTTTAAAAGATACAGATTTAAAATGCAGATATGCAGATATAAAATAAATTTATATTTATGAATTTGAATAAGCTTCTTTGCTTATAAAATAATTTTTAATGTTATAATATAAAATATAATATTTTATAAATATTAACTATAATATTATTAAATATTGAAATTATTTGTTTTGAAATTTTCTTCATCGGTTTTTATCAAATAAATACCTATTTTTTTACCTATTAAATACAATAACATCCATGCCAAGATTTCTAAAATTATTATGTGCTCTTATAGAGAAATAAATAAATAACAATTTAATATTTACCTGAAAAGGACATCTGTTTTGTTTACAACCGTTGTTTACTAACAGATCTGTACACAGATCTGTAGTTACCTGTCTTATAAGTTGTTTCAAAAGTTAGAGTATAAAAGCTGGACACATATTACATTCCAACATCATTCGCTACAAATCATTCAACTGAACACTACATATTCGTATTCTTACATTTTTTAAGTGAATTATTAACTTCTTCCTTTAAAATGAGTCCAATTGGAAATCAACGAACATTTTTGAAATATCGTCTCAGCATTTACGGCTTATTCATCATTTTCGTCGAATTCTTTCAATATGTATTAACTAATATAAAAACTAAACTGAAGGAAGCTGAACTGGAAACTACAGTTAATAACATTACAGTAAAAGATACTCCGAAGGAAATTACAACAACACAAACAGATTTACCTGAAAAAATTGATCCACTAAAAGAAACTCCAACAACCAGCTCAAGATGTCAAATAAGATCGGCTGATAAAAAAGAAATTTCAATTGTTTCGAAAATACCAACACCAACTTTAAGGAACAAAACCACAATATCAACTTTAAAACAAATATTGCCAATTACAAGGCCAATTATCAAAATACATACTATTAAAGGTGAACCCAATATTGCGTCAAGAGTGCATATTGCGGATCCCTCAACAAACAACTCAAAAGCTGTTCTACATTTTAATACACCACCAATTTCGAGGTCTACTTTATTTAGACCTGACACCCCTAGATATCAATCTTCATATGAAACTACTGAAGTACCAATCGATTTAACAACAGCAAAAACTTATCCTAAAGATGAACCAACAACTACAACTACAACTTCGAACAAGAATCTTCAGATCAAAGAATCAAAAACTAAAGTTTTAAAATCAATTTTGAAGACTCAATACAAAAAATCATCAGCCACATCTAAACTTTCTACTGAAACTAAACCGAGGCCTACACGTAGAGTGCATTTTGCCGACTCTGTAACAGATAAATCGGAAGCTACTCTAAATCGTTATACCTCATCAATTTCAAGAACTAGATCATATAGACGGAATAACCGCAGGCATGAATTGAATAAATCAAAAGTCAAACCGATCGATTTGACAACAGCACAATGTGTTTCAAAAAAAGAAGAAATAACTGAGACTATCGATAATGTGAAATCGTTACAGATGCCATCCCAGAAAGTCAATCACTCACTTACTTCTCATTTTACTACAAAATTCTCTGGAACTCTTTTAAATTTGGGTGCCAATGGAGTTCAGAAATCAAGTTTGAATCTTAAAAGGGTTAATTCTTCGTCACCGTTGCTACATTGTTTGGTACAAGGAAAACGAGTTAATGACTCTAACAGCAACCGTAAGGAGCGCAAACAATTGTACTATTGAAAAGGAAACTTATTAAATGACAAATATTTGAATCAAAAGTAATTACCATAGACTATATGTAAAATTAAATTTGTATTAAATGTTATATTTTGAAATTATATAATAATTCTATTGTAAAATTGTAAATTCTACTTTCAACAAAATTTTTTATAAATAAAAATTATAATTATAGTAAAAGTATAAATATTTTTGTTTTTCCATTTTTTCACATCATAAGCTAGCAAATCTGTAAAAATTTTTTATTTTTTTATAATTTTTTATCTTCATATTTAATTTATTAAATACCGGCATGTCATTTCAAATAATAATTAAGGAACCGATTATTATTATTTATTCTTGAAATAATATTAAATATTGTTTTCAAAAAACTGGCGTAAACAAATATGTTTACGCCATCGTTTACAAAATTATAATATTATGTTAGTATCAAACCTACTAAATGGATAATGATAATAAAAATTGTGTTTTTACACATACTTTATGTTAGGATATACATAACATATATAATTCCACTATGTTTTCAGCCAAAGCATAGTGAATTTCAAATATTGAAGACATTTTGATTTTTTAAACATCTTATCTTATTCAATCTACAGCTTAAATACAAAATCTTCTTAAAAACAAAACGTTACATTCGCCTTGAATAAAGTTCTTCATATTAACTTTTATTCAGTATTTTAATTAATAATGTGAAACTAAAAATTAAAAAATATCTCAGCGGAATTTGGCGTTTAGTTTCATGCAGTCATGCGCAAGCCATCGTATAAAAATAATAAAAATATTCAATATGCTCAATATAGATTTCATTCAATTTAAACTGTATTAAAGTTTTTATTAAAATCTTTCTAAATCAATATTTAAGCGTTATATTCATGAAAGCATTTAGAAATTTTTAGTTCTATAAACATCTCTCATTTGGCTGAATTTTTTATAAGCGTCCTTCCTTAATAATATAAAATATATTTAAAATATATTAAATAATCACGTTTCCGGCAAATTACTTTGAAATTTTTTTTTAAGAATATCGAATATCGCTATTGACCTTTAAAATTATAATATCTCAGCCTCTTTAAAAGATACAGATTTAAAATGCAGATATGCAGATATAAAATAAATTTATATTTATGAATTTGAATAAGCTTCTTTGCTTATAAAATAATTTTTAATGTTATAATATAAAATATAATATTTTATAAATATTAACTAATATTATTAAATATTGAAATTATTTGTTTTGAAATTTTCTTCATCGTTTCTTATCAAATAAATACCTACTTTTTTACCTATTAAATACAATAACATCCATGCCAAGATTTTTAAAATCATTATGTGCTCTTATAGAGAAATAAATAAATAACAATTTAATATTTACCTGAAAAGGACATCTGTTTTGTTTACAACCGTTGTTTACTAACAGATCTGTAGTTACCTGTCTTATAAGTTGTTTCAAAAGTTAGAGTATAAAAGCTGGACACATATTACATTCCAACATCATTCGCTACAAATCATTCAACTGAACACTACATATTCGTATTCTTACATTTTTTAATCTTACATTTATTAACTTCTTCCTTTAAAATGAGTCCAATTGGAAATCAACGAACATTTTTGAAATATCGTCTCAGTATTTACGGCTTATTCATCATTTTCGTCGAATTCTTTCAATATGTATTAACTAATATAAAAACTAAACTGAAGGAAGCTGAACTGGAAACTACAGTTAATAACATTACAGTAAAAGATACTCCGAAGGAAATTACAACAACACAAACAGATTTACCTGAAAAAATTGATCCACTAAAAGAAACTCCAACAACCAGCTCAAGATGTCAAATAAGATCGGCTGATAAAAAAGAAATTTCAATTGTTTCGAAAATACCAACACCAACTTTAAGGAACAAAACCACAATATCAACTTTAAAACAAATATTGCCAATTACAAGGCCAATTATCAAAATACATACTATTAAAGGTGAACCCAATATTGCGTCAAGAGTGCATATTGCGGATCCCTCAACAAACAACTCAAAAGCTGTTCTACATTTTAATACACCACCAATTTCGAGGTCTACTTTATTTAGACCTGACACCCCTAGATATCAATCTTCATATGAAACTACTGAAGTACCAATCGATTTAACAACAGCAAAAACTTATCCTAAAGATGAACCAACAACTACAACTACAACTTCGAACAAGAATCTTCAGATCAAAGAATCAAAAACTAAAGTTTTAAAATCAATTTTGAAGACTCAATACAAAGAATCATCAGCCACATCTAAACTTTCTACTGAAACTAAACCGAGGCCTACACGTAGAGTGCATTTTGCCGACTCTGTAACAGATAAATCGGAAGCTACTCTAAATCGTTATACCTCATCAATTTCAAGAACTAGATCATATAGACGGAATAACCGCAGGCGTGAATTGAATAAATCAAAAGTCAAACCGATCGATTTGACAACAGCACAATATGTTTCGAAAAAAGAAGAAATAACTGAGACTATCGATAATGTGAAATCGTTACAGATGCCATCCCAGAAAGTCAATCACTCACTTACTTCTCATTTTACTACAAAATTCTCTGGAACTCTTTTAAATTTGGGTGCCAATGGAGTTCAGAAATCAAGTTTGAATCTTAAAAGGGTTAATTCTTCGTCACCGTTGCTACATTGTTTGGTACAAGGAAAACGAGTTAATGACTCTAACAGCAACCGTAAGGAGCGCAAACAATTGTACTATTGAAAAGGAAACTTATTAAATGACAAATATTTGAATCAAATGTAATTACCATAGACTATATGTAAAATTAAATTTGTATTAAATGTTATATTTTGAAATTATATAATAATTCTATTGTAAAATTGTAAATTCTGCTTTCAACAAAATTTTTTTATAAATAAAAATTATAATTATAGTAAAAGTATAAATATTTTTGTTTTTCCATTTTTTCAC
>NC_051846.1:150178310-150181798 GCF_002237135.1 Teleopsis dalmanni | reverse complement strand
TCATCAAAATCGGTTCAGCCGTTTAGGAGGAGTTCACTGTCAACACACGTACAGAAGAATTATATATATAAGATAATCAATAATTACGGAGAGTGAGCCAGTCTATTATTGCAATCAATCAATCAAAATTGCTGAAAACGTTATTTGAAAGCTATAGAATATTAGTTCTACAAATATTAGAGATGAATATATTAAAGGAATAGCGTTACTAATATTAGACAAGATATTTTTAAAATACGTTAGCGTAAAAAGTTTTATTGCAAAGATAAGAATTTGAATAGTTTGAAAGAATTTGATAAAAATCACATTTGCTAAAAGATCCATTGGAATCTTTATTAGCAGTATGAAAGAAGTACAATTCATAATTGTGAAATCGAAATATATTCTTTTCTATGAATCGAGTATTAAACGGAATGGGACAATGTTATTGCTCATAAGATAAACTCCAACGAGACTCATTGGAATTATTTCTTAGCAGTGTATAGAACAATCCAAGCTTTTAGAAGTAAAATGTGTTGTTACTAAAATTTTGCCAAAGGAATACTTTCCATATAGAGTAGTTTGAAAAATACAAAACAAAAATGTCATATTAGTTAATCATAATTAAGCAAAAGCAATTTGGAAGCTGTTGGAAGTCTTCATATTTTTCAGACAGACAAAAACACAACCCAGTTGGAAGCAGTTGAATGATGTATTTATCACGATCTGAATCCAATAAATTATGTATTAAAATGGTTGTAAACTAGAATATGTGAAATCAATATAAAACTGCACAGCTCACACCACTCAGTAGACATCAGTGGACATCATAAAGTCAAATAAAAATGAAAAATATAATGCCAAAGTAAATATAAAAGTTTTGTTTTCTTCATTTTTCCTAATGGAATTTTAAAGACATTAATTTTTATAGGAATTTATTAAACGCATATTAACTTTGCTTTAATATTTTCGAAATGGCTAATCAAATGACACAAACTCATTTAAAGTAGCATAGAGAAAAAAAGTCGTTGTGCCTGCGTTTAAGTCGATTTAGCAAAATCCGCTAAAAATCTGCCACAATTTTACCACATCAAATAAAATTAAGTCAGAAAGATAAGGTGACATTTACCGAAGTAATAAAAATATAAAAAAGTGATGTAAATAAAAAAATAAGCACTAATAAAAAGCGTCAGAGAAGCAACTAACAATGGCAATGGAGTGGAGCGGTATTTTATGACAAGGGATGACATTTTGACATACCCAGTACAAGGGCTGCCAAAACGCCCGCTTTTTGTTGTTACAGTTGACGACCACTACTATTCACTCTCACTCCCCTACGCCCCAACTCATGGCTGTTGCTATTTGTTACTCCTCCAAGGAGAGTAAATATCATCAAACAAAAATCCTGATGACACTGACAATCATAATGACAGCGTTAAAGCTGTTGAGCGGCATAAATAAACTTTTTGGTAGCAGTTTTGGGCGAATGGCACAGAAATCACACAAAACTTTGTGGACTTTTTAATTTCTTTAGAATTTGTTTTTTATTTAATTTAGTTTTTTTATTGTTTGTCCTGATTCTTGTTCCCATTGAAATCTCATAACCAGCTTATGAAATATAATACGACGTCGCAGTTGTTTGTGATTCCACTAGTCGGAAGTGGAAGTGGTTGTCTTGGAGTTGACGTCGGTGTTGAAGTTGGTGGTGATTATGGCTGAAACAAAATGGTGCTATTGCCGCTGGGCTAAAGAGTCAACATTCGTTGACTTTCGGACGGACTTAATTTCTCGAAAATTTATTTTTCTTTCTAAATCTGATAATGTTTTAAATTAAATTTTCTCTTATATGCAACAATTGACCCAACAATGTATTGTGTTTTGCTATTTAGAGAATATTAAATAAATAAGAAATGTACGAACATTTGTAAATATTATTGGAAGAATATTTATTCATTGTGATGTGTTCATTATATATTATATTATAAATTCTACTCCCAAAAATCTAATCCATATAAACAATCTTATAAGATATTGCGATAGTTACAAAACTAAAATTGCTCTTTTTACAGGACTGGGTTTAATAATAGTGTTTGATTAGGATTATTTATACACAAGGATATTAGAATGAATAACTCTCAATAGAAAAGACTTTAGTCTAACACTTCAAAGAAACTCTGTACAAATATTTTCGTTATTCAGACAGTAATGACCGTAAAAAGTACAAATATTTAATGTAAAATGTTTTCACCTATTATAAGATGTTTCTAGATAGGAAATCTTCAATGTGGCTTCTTGAACAGAAATACTCTAAGCAATACAATGTTAAAACTTCTTTTTTATTATAACTAGAAAAAAGGTTCAGAATTGCATTTCCTTAGTTGAGCCTAATCCATATGCACTGGTTTCTTTCGCTAATATTATTTAACATATAGTCTGAATACATTACAAAGTGTATTTTTAAAAGTTGAAATAACATATATCAGTTGGTATAAGAAAAATTAATTATTTACGATATCATAAGAAACTTCAGTAAACAAATTCATTACTTAAGATCCTTCATAACACATACCTATGGAAGTTCTAAAAAATTGAACATTATATTGCAATGGCGAGATTGCAACTGCAAAATATATACAAAATATGGTAGAAAGGTTAGGTTAACTAGTACCATGTACCACGCACCATGCAACTAGTAAATGTGTTGGTATATTCTTCAATGTAGCCGAAATATGAACTTCCAAAATATTAGACCATTAAAAATTTGAAATCTTTATTTTGTAAAATATTTATGTATTCATTAATAACAAAGATATTCAAAAATAAGAAATCTAAAAGACTTGAAAGTACTGGTAACAGAGACTCGAATTGTAAATCTGTCAAGGAGTGTAAAAAATTTTCGTGAATGTTCTTTCAATGGGGTTACTTTTCTTAACTTGAATGCTCGGCGTCGCTCAGATGCCGAGCTATTGACAGGCGACTATGTTTTCAACTCTGTCAAGGATTTCATCTACCTTGAAACCGTCTTAACAAACAACAACGATATCATCCTGGAGAACAGACGAAGAATCAACATTGCTTATAAGTACTACTATGTGCTTAGTAGGCAACTGAGATGTGGAGCTATATCTCGATAATCAAAACTTATGCTCATATGTCGTTCATCCTTCCTGTGCTTCTATATGACACATACGTATTTACATTATCACATAATGATGAAACAGTATATCGATATAATTCAGCGAATTAACATCTAACGGTTTTGCTGGCTTGGTCATGTCATGAGAATGGATGAAATTGCTCCAGCGAAAAAGGTATTTAAAGCAGCAGTTGAAGGAAGAAGGCGTAGAGGTAGACCGTGTCTCCGTTAAAGTGATAAAGTTGAGGGAGCACAAACCAGACTTGATGTAAGAGACTGGAGAAGGCACGCATGCAGAAGAGGCGCCTGGAGAAACATGCTGCGTCAGGTCGAAACCCAGTAACGAATTGTTATGGCTACATATGTCGGAAAG
>NC_051846.1:150170030-150178210 GCF_002237135.1 Teleopsis dalmanni | reverse complement strand
TTTTATTTTGTAAATACATTTTGTGCAATTTTTTGTGTGTTTACACAAATTTTATTAAGCGGAATCGAGCAGACAAGTGCTTATGTGACACAATGTTCCTCGAATTATACGTCCACGAGCAGTTTATATGTCAATAATTTAACGCTTTTCTGAACTATTTTTAGCAGGTATGTTGGAAGGATTTTCTTATCAAATATCGCCGTTACTTGGGTAATTCTTGTGCATTGTTTTGATAATAATTTGCATGGGTGGTAGTGGTTCTATATAGCCTTCACTGCAGTTGTATGTTGGATCATTTCAATTCATATTTTTACACATACTTTGTGTAGAAAAAAAGTGTAATGCAATTCTTCAAATAACTAATTAAATTTTTAGTTTGTGAAAAAATTATTGAAATATATATTATAAAACAACATTGAACTCTCAATATTTAAGAATTTTTAAAGTCAAACGGGATATATTTATAATGAAAAGGGGTTCGAAGTCCTGTTCTTCACAACGGATCTCCATAGGTACAGGAATAAAATTAAATATAAACAACTACTTTTATACATTTAGGTGATACAAATTAATTAATGATTTATATATGGTATACAGAAAATAAACTTTAGTCTAAAAATCCCCGTTATCCCACAAAGGATTTATTCAAATAATCACATATTAATTTTAAGTTCACTCAACAACAAAAATTAGAAGTTTAAGGTACATTATATCAAATATAATGTACCTTAAACTTCTAATTACACCAAATTCATTTATAGATGAGAAATTATAACGATTCACTTTTTCAAAATGTGAAAAATATTTGATTATTTTTGCGAAAAATCTCATTCTCTTAAAATTTTTGTCATTTATTATTATTTGTTTTTCCTATATTAATGCCTTTATATTTTTCGAACATTTTTATATATTCTAATTACATGTTGTTCTATGTACAACGCATTGGTATCGTTTTTTCGAACTAAAATTGCACTTGATCTATTTATCGCTTATAAGATCTTTACCTGATCATTTCTTTCCTTAAATTTATATACCTAAATTCTTATATTTTATTTTATGTTACTTTCCGACATATGTAGCCATAACAATTCGTTACTGGGTTTCGACCTGACGCAGCATGTTTCTCCAGGCGCCTCTTCTGCATGCGTGCCTTCTCCAGTCTCTTACATCAAGTCTGGTTTGTGCTCCCTCAACTTTATCACTTTAACGGAGACACGGTCTACCTCTACGCCTTCTTCCTTCAACTGCTGCTTTAAATACCTTTTTCGCTGGAGCAATTTCATCCATTCTCATGACATGACCAAGCCAGCAAAACCGTTAGATGTTAATTCGCTGAATTATATCGATATACTGTTTCATCATTATGTGATAATGTAAATACGTATGTGTCATATAGAAGCACAGGAAGGATGAACGACATATGAGCATAAGTTTTGATTATCGAGATATAGCTCCACATCTCAGTTGCCTACTAAGCACATAGTAGTACTTATAAGCAATGTTGATTCTTCGTCTGTTCTCCAGGATGATATCGTTGTTGTTTGTTAAGACGGTTTCAAGGTAGATGAAATCCTTGACAGAGTTGAAAACATAGTCGCCTGTCAATAGCTCGGCATCTGAGCGACGCCGAGCATTCAAGTTAAGAAAAGTAACCCCATTGAAAGAACATTCACGAAAATTTTTTACACTCCTTGACAGATTTACAATTCGAGTCTCTGTTACCAGTACTTTCAAGTCTTTTAGATTTCTTATTTTTGAATATCTTTGTTATTAATGAATACATAAATATTTTACAAAATAAAGATTTCAAATTTTTAATGGTCTAATATTTTGGAAGTTCATATTTCGGCTACATTGAAGAATATACCAACACATTTACTAGTTGCATGGTGCGTGGTACATGGTACTAGTTAACCTAACCTTTCTACCATATTTTGTATATATTTTGCAGTTGCAATCTCGCCATTGCAATATAATGTTCAATTTTTTAGAACTTCCATAGGTATGTGTTATGAAGGATCTTAAGTAATGAATTTGTTTACTGAAGTTTCTTATGATATCGTAAATAATTAATTTTTCTTATACCAACTGATATATGTTATTTCAACTTTTAAAAATACACTTTGTAATGTATTCAGACTATATGTTAAATAATATTAGCGAAAGAAACCAGTGCATATGGATTAGGCTCAACTAAGGAAATGCAATTCTGAACCTTTTTTCTAGTTATAATAAAAAAGAAGTTTTAACATTGTATTGCTTAGAGTATTTCTGTTCAAGAAGCCACATTGAAGATTTCCTATCTAGAAACATCTTATAATAGGTGAAAACATTTTACATTAAATATTTGTACTTTTTACGGTCATTACTGTCTGAATAACGAAAATATTTGTACAGAGTTTCTTTGAAGTGTTAGACTAAAGTCTTTTCTATTGAGAGTTATTCATTCTAATATCCTTGTGTATAAATAATCCTAATCAAACACTATTATTAAACCCAGTCCTGTAAAAAGAGCAATTTTAGTTTTGTAACTATCGCAATATCTTATAAGATTGTTTATATGGATTAGATTTTTGGGAGTAGAATTTATAATATAATATATAATGAACACATCAGAATGAATAGATATTCTTCCAATAATATTTACAAATGTTCGTACATTTCTTATTTATTTAATATTCTCTAAATAGCAAAACACAATACATTGTTGGGTCAATTGTTGCATATAAGAGAAAATTTAATTTAAAACATTATCAGATTTAGGAAGAAAAATAAATTTTCGAGAAATTAAGTCCGTCCGAAAGTCAACGAATGTTGACTCTTTAGCCCAGCGGCAATAGCACCATTTTGTTTCAGCCATAATCACCACCAACTTCAACACCGACGTCAACTCCAAGACAACCACTTCCACTTCCGACTAGTGGAATCACAAACAACTGCGACGTCGTATTATATTTCATAAGCTGGTTATGAGATTTCAATGGGAACAAGAATCAGGACAAACAATAAAAAAACTAAATTAAATAAAAAACAAATTCTAAAGAAATTAAAAAGTCCACAAAGTTTTGTGTGATTTCTGTGCCATTCGCCCAAAACTGCTACCAAAAAGTTTATTTATGCCGCTCAACAGCTTTAACGCTGTCATTATGATTGTCAGTGTCATCAGGATTTTTGTTTGATGATATTTATTCTCCTTGGAGGAGTAACAAATAGCAACAGCCATGAGTTGGGGCGTAGGGGAGTGAGAGCAAATAGTAGTGGTCGTCAACT
Organism: Teleopsis dalmanni; assembly: GCF_002237135.1. NCBI lineage: Eukaryota > Metazoa > Arthropoda > Insecta > Diptera > Diopsidae > Teleopsis > Teleopsis dalmanni. The sequence goes on along the minus strand of NC_051846.1, from coordinate 150,174,940 downwards.
GTAACAACAAAAAGCGGGCGTTTTGGCAGCCCTTGTACTGGGTATGTCAAAATGTCATCCCTTGTCATAAAATACCGCTCCACTCCATTGCCATTGTTAGTTGCTTCTCTGACGCTTTTTATTAGTGCTTATTTTTTTTATTTACATCACTTTTTTATATTTTTATTACTTCGGTAAATGTCACCTTATCTTTCTGACTTAATTTTATTTGATGTGGTAAAATTGTGGCAGATTTTTAGCGGATTTTACTAAATCGACTTAAACGCAGGCACAACGACTTTTTTTCGCTATGCTACTTTAAATGAGTTTGTGTCATTTGATTAGCCATTTCGAAAATTTTAAAGCAAAGTTAATATGCGTTTAATAAATTCCTATAAAAATTAATGTCTTTAAAATTCCATTAGGAAAAATGAAGAAAACAAAACTTTTATATTTACTTTGGCATTATATTTTTCATTTTTATTTGACTTTATGATGTCCACTGATGTCTACTGAGTGGTGTGAGCTGTGGAGTTTTAGATACATGCAGTTTTATATTGATTTCACATATTCTAGTTTACAGCCATTTTAATACATAATTTATTGGATTCAGATCGTGATAAATACATCATTCAACTGCTTCCAACTGGGTTGTGTACAGTTTTTGTCTGTCTGAAAAATATGAAGACTTCCAACAGCTTCCAAATTGCTTTTGCTTAATTATGATTAACTAATATGACACTTTTGTTTTGTGTTTTTCAAACTACTCTATATGGAAAGTATTCCTTTCGCAAAATTTTAGTAACAACACATTTTACTTCTAAAAGCTTGGATTGTTCTATACATTGCTAAGAAATAATTCCAATGAGTCTCGTTAGAGTTTATCTTATGAGCAATAACATTGTTCCATTCCATTTAATACTCGATTCATAGAAAAGATTATATTTCGATTTCACAAGTATGAATTGCACTTCATTCATACTGCTAAAAAAGATTCCAATGGATCTTTTAGCAAATGTGATTTTTATCAAATTCTTTCAAACCATTCAAATTCTTATCTTTGCAATAAAACTTTTTACGCTAACGTATTTTAAAAATATCTTGTCTAATATTAGTGACGCTATTCGTTTAATATATTCACCTCTAATATTTATAGAACTAATATTTTTTAGCTACTTGTCGACCTTCGTCTTTCAAATACCGTTTTTAGCAATTTTGATTGATTGATTGTAATGATAGACTGGCTGGATAGTGATTATAGAACTATAATTTTCATATAGTTAAGAACATAAGAAGTTAAAAACTAGATCCATAGAGTTGAATTTAGGTAATTTAACAGATTTTTTGTCCTTCCCGATTAACAGTTCAACAATATTTTACAGATATACCACTCTGAAATACTATTGAAAGTCAAAAGTGTAGAATCATAAAGAAAATGCTTAATTGTGTCTTGTCCTCGTAAGTACTTCTGTAATTCATATTTCTTTGGAAGTCAAAGCAGGAAATAATGAGATATTTATCTGTTTAGGTTTCTTTACCTTTGTCACTAGAGAGACGTGCAGTAATCCTAACAGTATTTACGCGATCTCTTTGAATGAGTTCCCAAGATCTAGTAAGTAATAAGACTTGAAAATAATGTTAACCAAGAGTATTGTTTAAAAAAATACAGAGTTTCTCTGTTTGGGTTCCTATACCTTAATCACTAGAGAGCGTGCAATAATCCGTACAGTATTTACACAGTCCCTTCTAATAAGTTCCTAAGATCTATTCTACAATAGGACCAGAATATAATGTTAACTAAGAAGTTATATATGACGTCATATCAATATTAATAATAAATAACCTTATGTAGAAACACTTAAGTTCAATATTTTCTTAAAACTTAACTTCAAGCAATTCTTTATTTATTTTCACCTTACTTTGTTGATATTCGCTTCTTATAAATGAAATTATTTTTGCTTTGCATTTAAGTGATATTAACTTAAAGTCTGCCTTTTAATAGTTGAGCTGTAATAAATTTTTAATTAATGTTTAGCTCGTTTATCGTATGCACGCACGTATGAAACGTATGAATCGTATGAAACGAATTAACTTTATCGCCTGTTGGTGCACGTTGCCTTATTGAAAGGTAACATCCACACAAAAGGCAGCTTAAAAAGTGAATGAATGCAACTTAAACTTACGCGCCTTTTTGATAAGCCAAAATGTTACTCATACGCCTATACGCCTGTACGCTTACATTGGCAGGCAAGCAATTACAAAGCACACATTCTATATATGTGTGCGTTTGTGTGTGCCGCTGTATTCATATATGCACACACAAAATTATGCGGAAACAAGGAAATGATTGAGCGATTTAAGGAAGGCGGAAAAAATTCCCCTCTGTCGCTACACACACACACGCACACACACAAACTCGAGCACATTTCGACTCACGCCATTTTTGACTGCTTTGTTCGGAGTGCCTCGTAGCCGCGGGACCGTTTTATGAGCATTTTACACTGCATTTAATTTAATGAGTCCTTTCAATTTTATTACAAAATGTTATATAAGCATGTGTTTTATGTATGCGTTGGTTTTTATCTGTGTGAAGAAGTGTGTGTGTGACATGTCTGGGGATTCAATTTCCCTGTTCTTATCCTTAAAGCACATTTGGACGTTTTACTTATTTGTTATATGGATCCATACGCGTCATCTAAAAACCTAAAATGAAGTGCAGAAGTATCGATATATGATATTTCTAAATGAAAAGTTAGAGGAATTATGCAGGAGATAAATATATATGAATACAGAAGTGTAAGTATATAAAATCTTCTATAAATGCTAATGTTAAAATTCCTTATTTGTTACTTCTTTTAAAGTAGTATCACTCTTATGGATTCAACGCAAAACAAAATAAATTATTTCTAAATTTACCTATTTTGTAATTTTATAATTTTAAGCACTTCGCAACACTGGTAGACAAATCAGTTTATTGCAATTTCCAATTACAATATTGTTATTGTTCTAGAAGATATAACTTACTTATTTAGTTGGCTATAACAGGCGTGCATCTTCCTTGGCCACGTCCAATAACCTCTTGAACCTACCACCGAAGATACAGACGACCTCTATAGCATTTTCCAACTGCGAGTATCAAAAAAAAAAACACATTTCTAACCTCAATTTTTATGCGCTTATATCAATGTCGCTCTAATTCGACGGTCGTTATCAAGGCATAAGGATCCATAGATCTTCCCAAGAATTTTTTACTCAAATGCTCCTAACGTCTTGCCATCACTGTTGGTTATTGACCAAGCTTCTGTACCACACAGCAGGGTTGTCATGATAAGAGACGTGTAGAACGTGATTTTTATTTGTCGAAAGAGAACATTATTTTCCTATGGCTGACTTAGCTTCTAGTAACATTATTTCACAAGAGTAACTCTTTATTGAATATATAGGCTGACCTTATTTTTAAGGTTTACGCTGGTTCACAAATATACACAGACTCTCCAACTTCAAAATTATAGTTATCAACAGTAACGTAGGTCTCAAGATAGCCAACAAATTTGTTTGTTAACAGAAAGCACTTTGCTTTGCTTGTTTCTTTAAGTTGGAAAGAACCGCCCTGATGTCGCAGGAATTCATGCCAACAACATCTATACGAGTATAGTCCGCTGCTCTGGTTATCGTTTCCAACATTAGTTTGAAGAAATCGCACGATAAGGAGTTACCCTGTTTGAAAAATCATTTGGTATCAAACGACTCGTCTCTTTAGATAACCAATAAAGTTTTATTGGGATACCAAATACAATCATAACTGCATAAAGTATGCTTCCAATCGAAGTGTCAAAAGCATTTTTCGATTATATGAAAAATAGATCCTATATAGGAATTTGTTTTTTTTTGGGTATTCTCCAGGTTTTGATATAGTGATATAGTTATATTTGGTTGGTATATAGAAATTTGTTTTTTCTGGGTATTCTCCAGGATTTGACCCACTGTGAATATCTGCTCCATGGTGGATTTGCCACGTCTGATATCACAATATAAGGTACGATCAGTTGATTAACGATTGACTTCATCCATTCTATATTATAGCCAAAATAGGTGAACTTATTTCTGAATCGGAGCGTCATTTTGTGGTTAATACAAAGAAATGCCTTGAATACTTAGGCCTAAACGTTCTCACAAATAAACACGTACGAAAATTGGTATAAAGAGCATTTATCAGTTCATACTCTTATTAACTTTTATTCACACTTAATAATAATGATATGTATATATATCTTCATTTTAAAAAAAATTGAGAATAATGTAAATTTGGACACCATCCCATGAGACATACACTTTCAACTGGGAACAGGTTCATAAATGTCAAGAAAGGGCAGAATCATTTATACCTCTTTCCTTATTCTAACATTATATTTATATACTAGTTTTTGAAAGTCTCTTATAAATTAAAATCTATATAAATCGATTCATATAGTAAGAGCCGTAATAGTACTGAACACTATTAAGAGAGATAAAATGTAAGAAAATATATAGAAAAGTGAAAGGAACGTATCAAGTGATTTGATTTCTCACTCGCTTAGGCGGTTAGAGAGTCAGTTTCTATGCAACAAACGCATAGAGAGATGTAAGGCATAGCATCTTAATGCTAAAATCTAACAAAAAGCAATATATATTTTGAACAAATTTAAGCAAATCCTCTAAGTAATGCCGTTTTGTCCTTAATAAATCATTTCATCTCGTGTTGATGTTCTAATAACATCAATGTACCGATTTCTTAGTTCCAAATAAATATAATAGAAGCGTATTTCTTATCAAAAGACTTTCATTCCAGCTCGAAGCCGAGTTCTGGTAAAATAATGCACTAAAGATTTATTTTACCCCTAAAAGAGTTCCAAATAAAAATGCTTTAAGAAATACAAAATTTATGTACATCC
>NC_051846.1:150158535-150169930 GCF_002237135.1 Teleopsis dalmanni | reverse complement strand
TAAAAAGTACAAATATTTAATGTAAAATGTTTTCACCTATTATAAGATGTTTCTAGATAGGAAATCTTCAATCCATATGAACTGGTTTCTTTCGCTAATATTATTTAACATATAGTCTGAATACATTACAAAATGTGTTTTTAAAAGTTGAAATAACATATATTAGTTGACACAAGAAAAATTAATCATTTACGATATCATAAGAAACTTCAGTAAACAAATTCATTACTTAAAAACCTTCATAACAAATACCTATGGAAGTTCGAAAAAGTTGAACATTATATTGCAATAGCGAGATTGCAACTGCAAAATGTATACAAAATATGGTAGAAAACTAGTACCATGTACCACGCACCATGCAACTAGTAAATGTGTTAGTATATTCTTCAATGTAGTCGAAATATGAACTTCCAAAATATTAGACCATTAAAAATTTGAAATCTTTATAGTGTAAAATATTTATAGAAGGGTTTTCGAATAACAAAGAAAGAAATAAAGGACAAACACAAAAATTTATTTTTAATTTTATTGAAATTTGGCTGAGCCTTGGCTTCTTGTGGATAAACACGATTAGTCATCGCTTCTAATTTGATAGGCACGAGTTCTAAGCCTGGCACTTGCAGTCCAAACAAATTATATACGGACTATAAACTATTTAAATAAAATTCGATTATTCCCAAGATCACTGATGAAGAGTACTTGGCAATACTCGAAACAGCGTTGTATGGTCAGCCAAATTTCAATAAAATTAAAAATAAATTTTTGTCCTTTATTTCTTTCTTTGTTATTCGAAAACCCTTCTAAAAATTTAATAAAGCTTCTTTGTCCCTATACAAAGTAAGTCTAGCTTAACAGCAACACTAATACTTTAGTAAAATATTTATGTATTCCTTAATAACAAAGATATTCAAAAATAAGAAATCTAAAAGACTTGAAAGCACTGGTAACAGAGGCCTTCAACTCAAATTGCAAATCTGTCAAGGAGTGTAAAAAATTTTCGTGAATATTCTCTCAATGGGCTCCCATTTTTTTTACTTGAATTTTCGACGTCGCTCAGATGCCGAGCTATTGGCTGGTGACTATACTTTCGAATCTGTCAAGGATTTCATCTATCTTGAAACCGTCTTAACAAACAACAACGTTATCAGCCTGGAGAACATGCGCAGAATCAACATTGCTAATAAGTACTACTATGGGCTTAGTAGGCAACTGAGATGTGAAGCTATCTCTCGACAATCAAAACTTATGCTCATATGTCGTTCATCCTTCCTGTGCTTCTATATGACACATACGTATGGACGTTATCACATCATGATGAAACAGTACATCGATATAATTCAGCGAATTAACACCTAACGGTTTTGCTGGCTTGGTCATGTTGTGAGAATGGATGAAGATGCTCCAGCGAAAAAGGTATTTAAAGCAGCAATTGAAGGAAGAAGGCATAGAGGTAGACCGTATCTCCACTAAACTGATAAAGATGAGAGAGCACTAACCAGACTTGATGTACGAGACAGGTGAAGGCACGCATGCAGGAGAGGCGCCTGGAGAAACATGCTGCGTCAGGTCGAAACCCAGTAACGGATTGTTATGGCTACATATGTCGGAAAGTAACATAAAATAAAATATAAGAATTTAGGTATATAAATTTAAGGAACGAAATGATCAGGTAAAGATCTTATAAGCGATAAATAGATCAAGTGCAATTTTAGTTCGAAATAACGATACCAATGCGTTGTACATAGAACAACATGTAATTAGAATATATAAAAATGTTCGAAAAATAATAAGGCATTAATATAGGAAAAACAAATAATAATAAATGACAAAAATTTTAAGAAAATGAGATTTTTCGCAAAAATAATCAAATATTTTTCACATTTTGAAAAAGTGAATCGTTATAATTTCTCATCCATAAATGAATTTGGTGTAATTAGAAGTTTAAGGTGCATTATATTAAAGGTTGTTGAGTGAACTTAAAATTAATATGTGATTATTTGAATAAATCGTTTGTGGGATAATGGGGATTTTTAGACTAAAGTTTATTTTCTGTATATATAAATCATTAATTAATTCATATCACTTAAATGTATAAAAGTAGTTGTTTATATTTAATTTAATTCCTGTACCTATAGAGATCCGTTTTGAAGAACAGGACTTCGAACCCCTTTTCATTATAAATAAATCCCGTTTGACTTAAAAATTCTTAAATATTGAGAGTTCAATGTTATTTTATAATATATATTTCAATAATTTTTTCTCAAACTTAAAATTTAATTAGTTATTTGAAGAATTGCATTACACTTTTTTTCTACACAAAGTATGTGTAAAAATATGAATAAAATGATCGAACATACAACTGAAGTGAAGGCTATATTGAACCACTACCACCCATGCAAATTATTATCAAAACAATGCACAAGAATTACCCAAGTAACGGCTATATTTGATAAGAAAATCCTTCCAACATACCTGCTAAAAATAGTTCAGAAAAGCGTTAAATTATTGATATATAAACTGCTCGTGGACGTATAATTCAAGGAACATTGTGTCACATAAGCACTTGTCTGCTCGATTCCGCTTAATAAAATTTGTGTAAACACACAAAAAATTGCACAAAGTGTATTTACAAAATAAAAAAAATGGAGGAGCAAACCGCCTTCATCATTTGCTACTTGAAACGCTTATCTTAAAGTTGCAAAAAAGATGCTTTTGTTCGCACTGTCATGTCTCCTAGTAGCACTTTTTTCTTTCATCACTTTTTACATATTTTGTCGTGTTTTTTGTTGTTAAGATGTAGTTTCAGTTTTGTTTTTTATATCACAATAACATATTTTGGTGGATACATTTTTATCCGAAGCAAATAATGACGTGTAGTTGTCGATATCATGACTTCGTATTACTTATTAAGGTATTAAGCTCATGTAGCAGAAACAAAAGCGTTGTAACGTTTACTATGTTCGACAGTAAAGAGCCTGGAGAAGGGGTATAGTAGACCAATATTAAGGAAAAAAGTTTCGCAACAGTTTAATAAAATTCAATGTCGACACTTCTACCTAATTTTATTTTAGTACTTTACTCTTCGCGGAAAGGGGAACGAACTACTGCTGGCGTGGACGTGGGTAGAAATTGAAGCTTGTAAACTTACTTTTTGTATGTCAATACTTCGCTGTCAGTGACATGTTACCCACTGGTTTCTACTCGCGGGTGGTATTATGGATTCCTTGCATAAATTGGTGAGGTTTTGTTTGTTTTTTTTGTATTTCTTCTTCTGAATTGCAAATGTTTGACTTTGACTCCGTCGGTAATAGCGTTGGTAACGGAAGTCGTGGTGGTGGTAGTGGTGGTGACATTGAGTAAGGCGTGAGGCAAATAAAGTTCGTAAACCCTAAGCTAAATTTATTGGGGTTTTTAAAATTATTGCGCTTCTATATTGTTCAAAATGTAGATTTTCGTGTGGAACTTTTTAAATTTTTATTATTATTCTTATTATTTTCCAATTTGTTATATGTAAATAGCATTTGCATTTATTTTGTATGGCTGCTCAGTAAAAAAACATTTTTTTTTTTTTGAGAAATACTAAACAACATTTTTCAAAATATTGAGAAAGCCCTTAAAGTGTTTTGTGTGTATTTATGAAAATAAAAATAATATGATATATTTTAAATTTTTTCCAAAAGTCGTGAAAGGATTCCCAGTTATAAAAATTAAACATTCTAATCTAAACTAATTTATTTAATATATACTACAACAAAATTCCATATAAACTTCATAATTTTTCATTTTCGTATTTATTTAAAGCAAAAAATTGAAAAAATTTTTATTTATGTGTCATTAATATTTTTTAGAAAGTGTGTTTAGTTAAGCAATTTAATATAATATTAAAAAGTATATATATGTTATGTTAAAATGAGCTAATTAGTCAATTGTATTAAGGATTTGTTAAAAATTAAACAAAAACAACTTCAATTATTTTACACTAATTTTTATTATTCCAAAGTTAAAATACTGAACTTAAGTGTTAGTATTTGATTTTGATTTTAGTTCAATAATAGTTTTTTAATTTTCAATAATTATTTTATTTTTTGGTTTATGATTTCATTATAATATAAACACAGCAAGTGAATTTGTTAATAAAACTTTCATAGCAAAATAACAGAACTCCAGAAAAATGTGCGAACATAAAAGTCAATTACGGTTTTGAGTCAGTTTATTAAGAAGCGCTGCCTCTGAGTTGCATTTTTGACAGGGCACGAGTTCGATTCTTAGTACTTGCAGACTCAAAAAAAAAAATACAAATTTAAAGTTTTAAAGTTAATAAGTAATTTATGTAAGAAAATATATTTGTTAAAATTTAAAACCAAATCTTTTCTTTGACTTAATGCATGGAGTAGTAGAATTCTTCCATAAGTTGAACTTTAATTAACATTTTTACATGAAAATTTTTATGTAAAAATTTATAATCCATAGCATGAATAAATAAAACATTCTACGTAGAAAAAGTAGGATTATATGCCGTAAGCAAACCTACAACGTAAAAACATAACCAGTACATAAGGGCGCAGTAAAGAAATTGTAGGAGAAGCGAATTGCCATTGACAGATTCGCAGGTAAAACGAGTATCATAAAAAGTCACAATACGAAATGGAGGCATGATAGGTCGCATTATTAGGATTGCTGAAAGCCAAAGATATTGATTTATGCAGATAAGCTCCATTATACCAAAGTGGCAGTTACAACAATTTCAACAAGCAAATCGACATGGAAGGTAGATAAAGTACGAAGAGGAGGCGAAGATTTAAATATGAAACCTTAAAGATTATGGGAGGCTTTTTGCGAGAAAAATATTGACTGACATTAACAGAAGTTGATTAAAAGCAGAGCAGATCTCAAAATCATTAGAAGCAAAATTTTTGGAATGAATTTTAAATTAACCTAATATTTAATTATTTACACTGTTTTATTAAGTCGGAAGTAAAGAATGAGATACTTGTATACATCTAAGGAAAAATGGCTAAATATTAAATTCAGAAATGAAAATGAAATACATATTTACATATTTCTCTCCCTACATTAACGCAGATATTTAGAAATTAATATAAAAATCAATTTATCTTACATTAATGACGAGGATAATTTAAGCATAAATATACTTATGGCTTAAATCACTTCATACATATACGATTAATCAAAGCAAATCTTATTTGTCAGAAATCAATGAAAACAAATCCAATAAGCTGGCAATATCGTAAATAAATTTATAAGTCAACTTGGTCCTTTTTACACAAAACCCATCCACATGTATACGCATAGGAGTAGATGTGGCGCTGCTTGTCTGTATTGTTAATGGGAGTATAAACGTTTGTAGGCACATATCAACGCATAGTAATTATTATCGATTTAGGCTCAAGTCAATTTTAGTTTCACCCCCTCAAGACATTTCGGTACGCGTTGCTACACACTGGAAGAAGATATCATTACGCAAAATTCAGCAAGGATACGCAACTTTTTCCTGTGCATATGCCACATGTGAATGTATCGAAATATGTCTGCTTCACGTGATGTCTTCGTTTCCCTTGCCACTACAATTGCCGGAAGTGATACCTTTCTTTTCATGTTACAGTTATCGACATCCTTACATAACAATACTGAGAGTATGTATGTTATGTGCAGAATCCTATCAACATTGAAATCAACATTCATGAGTGAAATTTTTACAAATGCGAAAAGGTAAAATTCGCAAGTGAAATTGAATTGAATTGCCATCAAGTAGCACAAATGTTATTCTAGATTTACTTTTGATTTTACTCTTTGCTTCCTTGCCTCCTTGCTGCCTGGCTTCTCAATCTTTGTGTTATTTTCGAAGACAATGCATATGCACATATGTACATATATATATGATGCCTAAGTGGAAGCTGATACTCACTTGATATGCCAAAAAAGACACTTGAGCTTTTCAGTGATTCGGTTTCTGAGGGTCTGGATATGGGGTCTTCAAGCGAATGGTAGTGTCGAGTTCGTAAGTTTTTAGGAGTGCGTTTAATTTTGACTTCGAAGCGCAACAAATTGTGGTAAATTGTTCATGAAAAAGTATTATTTACTTCAACTCCATGACAAGAATTTGTCATTTGATGAAGACTTCAATGTGAAACAATACGGCGTTAATAATTTTTCTGGTATCTTAAATTAAGTTAAAACACATATACATATGAAAAGTTGTTGTCTTACCGAAAGTGTTAACAAGTGTAAAGAATTTAAATACCGTAGATAGCGTGGAAAATATGTTTACAGTCTTCGTACGATTTTTTGATACAAAATAACGATACTAAAATAAATCACTTGACTTACCTAATAATTAGTGATCAATAGAATAGAATGATTAATAATATTTTAACCTCTACATTTGTTCAATATACCTTCTGCTCAAAAAGTATCCGGACTTTTTTCAAAAAATTTTTTTTTGTTATGTTGGTACATAGGTACAAATTTGAGCGTAATCTGTCAATTAGTTTGTTTATAGCAGCTGTTAATGTGAGACTACCTTAAGTGCATTTAGCGATTTTTACTATGGAAAATTCTTGTTGTATGCGATTTTTTGAACACGACACCACTGTCATCGCTCAGGCACCATATTCGCCAGACCTGGATCCGTGCGACTTTTTCCTGTTCCCGAAACTCAAATTGCCCCTTCGTGGTAAGCGTTTTGAGTCGATTGAATCGGTGAAAGAGAATTCGCTGAAGGAACTAAAAGCTATACCTGCACGGGTCTACGAAAAGTGTATGGAAGATTGGGTTAAACGTTGGCATATGGTATGTGTATCGCTTCAGAAGGAACATCTTTTGAAGGAGATAAAATAAATTTGAATTAAATAAATCTTTTTAAGCAGAAGATTCGATTATATTTCTGGTTTATGTGCAAAATATATAGTAACATGTAACACATGATAACCATCACTTTAGTTAACTAAATATGTTTGATACTAATATTCCCTTTTATGAAAGTCCTTTTGCAAAGAACAACATAAATTTGAAATATAATGAAATTAAAAATATTTCATCTAAGTATCGAAAAAATAAGTGCATAATTGATCAATGATCAAAGGAATCAAAGGATTTTAGCAGTTTTCATAGTAGCATATCACAGATATGCTATAAGTATGTACATATGCATCAAGTAGCTTTGAAATCACTAATGGCATTCACATTCCAAGTTTATTTGGAATTGTTTCAATCTTCTCAATATCTTAGCGGTAAGGAACTCTGTGCCTCTGTTATGGATACCTAGATATGAGGGACACAAAGGCCATTAAGGGGCGGATGTTCTATCCAAAAAGGGAGCAAAAATGGCTTTCATAGACCCGGAAACTTTTTGCGGTGTTAATAACAGCTTCAAAGCCAGCAAAAAACAAATTCTAACTGACTTCTGGAGAGCATAAAAAGGCATGCGACAGTTCAAACGGCTTATTATCCTGAATATATAAAGGCTGAAGTTGTTCTCAACTTAAGCAGAACCGTTAACACGTCACTGTAGACTGCTATATCATCTGAAAAATATTGGTTTAGGAGAAAACGACTCCTGGCAACTCTTTCAAAATCAACAGGAAACAGTTAAACACGTTCCCGGAACACTTAGCTAAAATAAGGCCCACAATTGTGACAAAATTCATCAAAAATTTGGAATTTGACTAGTTGGATGAAAGGCTGCACAAAAGATCTTGCAGGTCGCAGTGCATGTACAGTCTATCAATAATAATTATACACTAGGTATACTAAGAGCAGATCTATGAGTTCTCCGCCTATTCCATTTAAAAGACATTTTTGTGATGTTTACGTAATCTCCATAAATCTTATGATCTGATCATCGCCATTTCGTGCTCCAGACTTCAGTTTCCACAGGCTAGCATGTCATCATAATAAAAAGAATATTGTTGAAGGTGATCCTTGGTCAAAAAATATTGTAAATATACAAAACTAGTAGATGACCCGGCGAACTCTATTCCGCCTTAAAGGCAATAAATAAGCAGTTTTTTTTTAATTGGAAAAAATACAAAAAAAAAAAATACCTACATTAATCATTCATAATTTATTTGTGTATTTTAGTACACATCGCAAATTATCTATTTGTTGACCTCTGTTGTTCGCTCGACCTTCAGTCCTTAAATTTGCAGTATTTCGTATTCTTCTTGCATTACGGCTTTGTCGGGAAAGATCGTCTTGGTCGCGGCATTATTAAAAAACTAAAAACTCAAATTTTCAACCATACCATACATTATAATTGTTAATTATTTATTTTGTTGAGTTTGCAACAACCAGGTAGTTTTATTGATTAAAAACGATATTTATTGCAACACAAACTTATATTGATCTAATACAACTTTTAAAAACACATTAACTAAGTTATATTTCTATCTGTTAAATTTTAATAAAATATTTTCTTATATCAAAAATTTGATAATTTCAAAACCTACTTTGTCGTGAACGGGATAAACAGGTATCCTATGTCCTTCTCCTGGCCTTAAACTACCTCCCTGCCAATTTTCAGCTAAATCGGTTCAGCCTATATCCTTCTCCTGGCCTTAAACTACCTCCCTGCCAATTTTCAGCTAAATCGGTTCAGCCGTTCTTGAGTTATAAGTGGTGTAACAATAACACATCTTTCTTTTATATATATAGATAATGCAACAGATTGACATCCATGGCTGAATGGTATATGATTTTGCAATATTTTTTATATATTTCTATATCAATAGCAGTTGTAAATATTTAATACACTATTGTTTCCTCTTCTTTCGTGTGGTGGGAAAATACTACAATTAATACCATAACTAAATAAATCTGGGTATCAATAAATGCATCTACAACTAGAAAACTAATGATTTGAGTAGGATCGAAATTCACAATATCACAGTTCTTGTAAGCAGTTATTGTTTAATATATAGAAACACACACAAACATGGAGTTCTAGCTAAAGATTTTAGTGGTCTCTGCCAAGCGGAAGAGAAAGAATTGTCACATTCTCATAAGTACAGGTGTCTAGTTAGCAAGAAGAGATACTAAAATTCTTGGAAAACTGTTTTTGGAGATACTCAAGCACAAAAAACCATCAAAAACTGATATCGAAAGCCTTAATTATTTTTTATAGAAAATTAGGTAGCTCTCAAATTAGAAATACATGCACCAAAAAAATTATTGGAAGGAGGGAAATCTCAAAAACAAGAGCCCTGTAATACGGAATGACGCATATACCGTTTATTTGGAGGCTGTTGCAGAGTCGCTTTTAAAACTAAATCTAAAACCTTGTTTAAGGTAACTATATTTGATACAGTTTATATAATACATACTACTAAAAATAAACTGTAGAGAATATAGATTGCAAAATACCTTTTTATTAATTAATAAATTTAAAGCAAAAATGGATTGAGGTTGAAAATCAACCTCAATTGAGATGATCAACCTCAATATCAGATATATGCATAAGGGTTATAACATATTATATTGGCGGTATATGTTACAGTCCATTTTCCTTTTACTTTTTCTCCTTATAAGTTGAATAGATTTATATTAGTAAATTTATTTTACTTAAACGTGAATAAAATTATGGTATAAGTACCTTAATTTGCTATAAGTATAGAAATCTATATCTATATTTTATTTATATAAAATATTTAAAATATTTTTGTTTTTTTTGCGAAATCTTTAACATTTATTAACTTACGAGTAGAGGAAAGTCACTTTATATCAAACATATGAATTCTAATTGTTTCCTCAATCTCATTGTCGTATTTCTGTCGAATAGCCCACGTATCACTTTTGTTTCTATATATTTCATCTCCAGGTTTTCTTTGCTTAAATTATTATTTTTTCTTCCAACCCTTCCAGTTTCAATCCTTTCGATCATTGTCTCTATTCTGATTTTTTAGTTTCATGATTTGTTCTTTTGTAATCTGATTTTATTGTTTAAGAAGTTTTATCTTGTATGTAAAAGCATCAGATCTGTATCAGATTTATCAGTTTTTTCACTTTGCAATGTTTCAAGTATTTGGTCACATAAACCAAGTCGCCAAATAGTATAAATTATATATCTATATATCATAACATTATTATTTAGATGCCTGGGCTTGTGCATTTTAATAAAATTGTAATACACCTCCATTAGAAATATAAAACTTATTTCTGGACCCAAATTTTTTAATTAGAAATAATTTCAATATTTCAATATAATAAATGGTTGAGCCTCCAGTGTCAACTGCTTGAGAAGGCAGAAACTGGAATTGAAAGTTCTCTAATGAAACTTCAAAACTTTTCTGCATAATTTTTTACCTTTTTTATAAAAAAACTTGAGTTTTCTTCTAATTTTATGATTTTTGGTTTAATAAAAATTAGATCACTTACGCTTGGTTTAGTTTTCCACTTTAAATTTTCTGTTTATTCTTCAAGAATTCTCGACCAACACCCGAAAATTTACATTTTTTGTTTATTAAAGCATGAAAACGCGCTTCATTGTAAGCAGTCGATTTGAACGGTCGATGGAAAGGATAAATTTGAACGCGTCAGCAAGGAATTTCGTGGTGGAATTTTAAACTCGCCGTCATTCCTCTGTTAAAGATCATCGTAAATTTCGTTACTGACAGACATTGGCTTTATTCGTGCTGCTGCTGCTCCTTCAAGACTTTGCTGGAGTTTTAGTGGTGAAGCAGAGTCGGTAATATTTCATGTGGCACTATTGTGGGTTGCCTTTGCTCCCCTGCATTCCACTTACAGTTCTGTTTGGTACTGCCAATGGCTTTGTTTATAATGAGCAGCAGAGGTTAGGATTATTTTTATTATTCCTTATTTTTTGTTTTTGTTTTTTTGGTCGAATTTCTTGGAAAAGTAATTAGTTACTCCAGCAAATGAGGTAAATGAGGTAAATGAAGTTATAAAGTAGCAGAACGAATACAGTTTTAATAAAACGTTTTACAAAATTTATGAACTCAGTTTAAATGCATTTTAATTAACTTGGGTACATTTTTGGTGTATTCCAAAGCTAAAATATGGTTTGTTTGGGTTGGCAACATTGTTTATTCTATTTTTTTTGGAAGTATTGCCATAGTTGAAGTAAAATAACAATAATTCATTACGAGGTATACTGATATATACTTTTTTATAAGCACTGTTATTCATAAAAATTTATAAAATAAGTTATATTATATTAAAATATATTAATTGAAATAGTTTTTTGGTTGAAAAAAAAAATTTTATATAGTGTGGCTTTATTGAATTTTTATTAAATATAAATTATTTATTGTTTCATTAAATTTCGAGTGAATATTAAATATCTGTACTTTTACTTATCAGTTTAGTAAAATAAATTTTATATTTACCCGAGTTAAGAAGTGTTTCCATACAAAATTTT
>NC_051846.1:150141177-150158435 GCF_002237135.1 Teleopsis dalmanni | reverse complement strand
CACAAAATGATACAATATAATATTTAAAGAAAATCAAATACTTCCTCATTATATATAATTGTGCACACTTGATTTGAATAATATGCACAAAATAGATTAATAAATATAATAAAAGGAAAGGAGTCCTTAAGTAATTTATTTAAAAAAAATATTATATTTATTTATTATTTGACAAAACTGTTTTAGTATACATTTTAAAAGTCTTTCTGTAATCTGTTATTACTTGCAATAAATATTGTTTATTTTGCTCATTTTTACCAAGGGCTCTATTAAATTCTTCGAAAAGTTTTACTCCTCGCTCCGCCGTATCATTAACAGGTCTTATACTGTGAACAATTTTTAACGCGTGTACATAATCTGTATGTTGGTTCCATTTTTCTGGTTCTAGGTTCAAGAAATCTGTATTTATATTTAATCGCTTAAAAAAGTTAATGGTATTGGCTGTCACAAAATCCTCTAGTGATTTCGATAAAAAATCGGTTACATTCTCCATCTTCAAAAGAATTCGTTTTTCTCCGTCTTTTTTAATATCGTCCACATTGTCGTGGCTTTCATTTTATCACCACTATCTACTTCAACATTCATTGATATAATTTTTTTTAACGTATTTACCATACTTTTTATAATTTTAATTGGAATGTTGTCATCAAAAAATGATAGACCAATGCATTCATCTCATAAATACCATAAATGGTTACACATCTTCTTAATAGCAGCCTCAGATATTGTCTTATCAATACATCTATAATTATACATTTCTTTTATAAAACAAAAATCTTTGTAAGCTGCTTCTGATGCTATAACACATTTGAACCAATATTTTACGTAAACATGTATTATAAACAAACAGATTTCTTTTAGCTTTTGCTCTTCGAAAGATGAACTCATTTCGAAATAAATATATCTTTAAACAGTAAAGGGCTTTGGACATCCAACGAGCATGGTGCATTGGTCCAGGTCACGGAATATTGGTGATGAACTTTCTCCCAAAGAGATGATAACTAGTTCCAATAGTTCTTTATAGTCTTCTCTGCAAATTGATTTTTGTAGCTCTTTGTAACAAAAAGTTGTTATTTCATCCTTAACACCTAAGAGAATTTCTTCTGTTTACTTAAGGACTCCTTTCCTTTTATTATATTTATTAATCTATTTTGTGCATATTATTCAAATCAAGTGTGGACAATTATATATAATGAGGAAGTATTTGATTTTCTTTAAATATTATATTGTACCATTTTGTGTCCAAGAAACTGTGCTTTCGCTCATACGTACTCGTATTTACTCCCATATTTATGCTGCTCTTGAAAGCTTCAATAAACGTCTAGTATGATTTCTTGTTTTAGTAATAATTTAGTTAATTGTGGACGAAATTGATTGATTTTTACCTTATTTGAAAAAGCTAATATGGTAAAGAATAATATTAATTTGGTACAAATAGTCAAAGGTGAAAAATACGCGAGATGGGAGCGAAGAAATTTGAAAAAAGTGAAAAAATGGCATTTTTCCGAAGTTTAAGGTCGATGAGCGACCTCTAAACATTATCCGAATAGTCTAAAACTTCACATTTAGTAGTTTTTTGAGTATTCGAATAAATTTAGGGGGTGGCATCTAGAATTTGAACACATTCGTAAATAACGGCCACCCTAATATATATATATAGTTATATTACGTATATGTACGGAGTACAAGTCTGTAGCAATCCTTGATATGCGAACTATATATAATTTAATTGATATATAAATGATTTAAGTTTAATTTATTGAAATTTAATTTATGGTATATTTCATGAAATTTTATATTCATAATATAATTTATTTGGCTGAATTGAAACAAACAAAAATTATATATTAGTCATATAATCGTATGAGCATTATCATTGCTATCCACAACAACCACAATGACAATAAATAATCAATTAAAAATATAAAACGGTTCGAAGCACTAAGAAAACCAAAATTTATCAAAAAAAGTGATGTCAAATAATAATGGAATTAGAGCGCACACTTTTGTTGGAGCTTCCACATGACATCAACTGCACAAATTGAATTATTAACCAAACAACTAGAAAAGCTAGGATTAGTCGAGAAGATAATTGGTTTAGTCGAGAAGATTGGTTGTAGATAATAAGAAGTAGATGATGAGATCTTTACTTCAAGTGATGATGTCAAAAATGTATTGAATCAGTCTTTTACCAGCAAAGGTCAGTATTTCCGCCAGTCGGAAATACTGAGAGTTTTCATATTGTTGACTACATGTTTCTTCATCCGAAGGTGCGGTCAGCCTCTACTTCATTTTCCACCAACCGTTACCGAATCATTACACAGTTTTAGCCAGAACAGTGTCTTCCATTCACACGACATAACTAAGCCAGCGAAACCGATGAATTTTAGTGCGCTTAACTATTTCAATGTCCCGATATAGCTTATACAGCTCATTGTGTTAAAACTAGTTGAGTCAGTGCACTTGAGCACTTTTACTTTCTATTAACTGTGAGGTTTCTTCAAAACTCCTCTCTACGTCTTGACTGGATTATTGCTTATCATTTCATCAGACTAAGCAATAATTGACCTCAGATCTGCATACCTCCCCAAGCAGCCTGTAACCATTCTGAGATTCGATAAGGCGGTGTTGATAAGTCTGTCAGTTTATACAGATCATTGTTCCATCTAATTCGATACTCACTGCCTACGCATAAGGAGCCATATATCTTCCAAAGAATTTTTATCTCAAATGCTCCTAACGTCTTCTTTGTCCAAGCCTCTGCACCATACAGCATTACAGTAATGTGAAAAAACTTGTGGAATGCAATTCTATTTTTGTCGAGAAAGGACTTTTTGTTTCAATGGCCTCCTTTGTTGACAGTAAGATTTGTTAGCAAGAGTGATTCTTCATTAAACCTCTAGGTAGATGTCATATTAAGTATTTACGCTGTTTTTCAAATAAACAAAATATTTTTCAACTACGAAATCAAAGCTGTTGAAAGTTGTGGATCCCAAGACGCTCAGGAAGTTTGTTTATCGATAGAAAGTACTTTGTTTTTTCTTCATTTACAACAAGAAACATTTGCTTCGATATACAACTGATATTTCTCTAAAATAAAGAATATACAATTCCTTTAAATTTTTAATCACTTCAAGAAGACCGTCTTTTATTTCCACCAAACAATAAACTCATTTACTTTCCATATATATATATATACACTTTAACATGATGTAGGGGTTAACGTTAGTCAAGTATAAAACCCTTAAAAAGTCATAATCATGAGCCGCTACTGTTTCACCTATGGTAAAAAGTTTATGTTAATACACTTAATAACATCAATTCAAAGTGTAATCATGTTGTGTTGGTGCTTATATCAACAGCAACGGCAACACAACTTACAGTACAGCAACAATTACAACAGCAACATCATCATCCATGTCAGCTGCAGCAATAAATGCTGCAGTAGCAATGAAAATATTTTGACCAACACTGCCACCACACATCAGCACATCAGCACGTCATGCGAATGTGATATCATTAACTCAATGATGGAAATTTGCATTGGAGCACATGTCTGCCTAACCACTCCCAAACCACTCCACAATTCGAATATGAAATGCATTTGGGTTGCCCCTACCAAGCCGGGTACTTCTTGCAAATTAGCGAACAGCATGCGTGATAGCTACTCAACTAGGATATTTTACGTCGAGCACTGTGTACTTTGCGTGCTCTGATTACGTCGGTTTCTGCACTGCAGAGCAGGACATGGAGCCGCTGCTCGCACTGCCGTCAACGAAATCATATGTTATTGAATTAAAGCTGAAATTGCTGTGCTCCGTTGTGCAGTAATTTGAGTATGAAAGCACGTTAATTTGATTTATTTATTTTAATTTTTTTATTTGTCTCTGATGTGATTTTCTCTGATGTAAATTACTTTGTATACAAGCGATTTTGAGCTTCGCTGTCTATTTTTTGGTCATGTGGACGATTTGTGCATCTCCCACTTGCAATAGCCAATGACCAAATATTGATGACAGCTTTTTGGACTCAACTTTGTATTTTTACTTTTTAAAAAATTAATTTAAAATGGAAGTGGGAGGGCGAAACGGCGAAAGGACGAAAGGACGATACATTTTGGCATTTTCATGCAAAATGCAATTGAAAAAGTAATTTATCATTGCGGTGTTGATGAAATCGAAATTGAATTTTTGCGTAAAATTGAGTTATTTTTTATTAAATGCTTTTAATATATTTTTGTGGTAAACGCACTTTTTACAATTCAACTTTAAAATAAATTTAAATAATGTAAAAATAAAGGAAATTATCGTTTTTACATAATTTCATTCACAAGAACTAACTATGGATGCATAGTTACTATATTCTTTATTCACCGATTCGATTAAATATTACTGATCATCGTTTTTTTTTTATTATTTAAACTGAAGTTTGCATCTAGAATAGGAATCACATAAGAATAACTAAACACGGCACCACTGTCATTGCTCAGGCACCATATTCGCCAGATCTGGATCCGTGCGACTTTTTCCTGTTCCCGAAACTTAAATTACTCCTTCGTGGTAAGTGTTTTGAGTCGATTGAATCGGTAAAAGAGAATTCGCTGAAGGAAGTAAAAGCCATACCTTTACGGGCCTACGAAAAGTATATGGAAGATTGGGTTAAGCGTTGGCATATGTGTATCGCTTCAGAAGGAGCATATTTTGAAGGAGATAAAATAAATTTGGAATAAAATTTAAATTTGTGTGTTTTATTTACAAAATCCAAGTACTTTTTGAACAGAAGGTATATTGTTCTTTATTTCAAATCACATGAAATACATGTGAAATACTGTGAGTGTTAACACTGTTTCAAAAATATACATCAAATAGAACCCTATCTATTTTTTATCTATACATGTTCTCGTCTTTTTATTTGCAGTTTGCCATTTTGCAATATGAATCGTGTAACAATTAACGGTTGTTAGAGTTTTGGAAATTTTATGCAAAAATATTGGCAATTTTTCGCATCGAATTTTCTCATCATTATTTTTCGCTTAATAGATATGTCAACAAATCAAACTGTTGTATATTGGGAAATAAAAACTTTTAGGTAGCTGTCGAAAAACAATTTTATTTACAAAAAGTCAAATTCCTGAAAAGTCACATCCACAAAAACTCACCTCCACAAAAAGTCACGTCCATAATAAGCCACATCCACAAAAAATCATATCCACAAAAAGTCACATCCACAAAAGAAAAATATAGTCTCTTCTTCAAATATTAAAGTTTGACATAAGCCGTCAATTCTAATCGCAACAGCCACATGATTACATGAAATAAAAGATTGGGATATGAAAGATACATGGTTTCAAAATATTCCCTGGAAGTGTAATTTCATATTTTGGTGATGTAAATTAGTCGACAAGATCCTCCGATTAGTCACATATTAAAGCGACTTATCCTTAAAGCATTAATGTTTTAAAAGGAACATCTGTCAGATTATGGCTAAGATATTGCCAACTATTTGCCAAAAATTCACCAAAAATAATCTCGTCGAGAACATTTAAATGATCATATTTTTGCATATATTGTGACATGGTTCAATGTTCAAATAAAAATTTAATCAGAATCTAAATCTGATATTTCTGTATTTGAAAAAACCATTTCCACTGATATGATATCAAACATACTTAAAATTAATACATATCAAGCAGTTTTTCTTTAAAATGTCAATATGTTTCTGTTTGATGACGCTACAAAGGTATAAATACTCGATAATCACTGTCCAATGATAGTAATATCAATAAAAAAATTTGAGTGTTTCATTGAAAGATGTTGAAGTTACGACTTACACAACTTGATTTTTTTTCTTTTTCTTTTATATTATATTTATTGTAATATTTACGATTAGTTTTTAAATATTTGCATTTTAGCAACCCCCAGTCCGTTGTTGGTAGACCTCAATGATGTCTCTCTCTTCCATCTCCAATGAGGTTGGGGTATCAATGATATTTACTCAGTAACATCATTTTTATAATTACTTTCTAATAAAAAATTAAAATGACTTAATTAGAATATGTGCTGTCAACAAGGAAGAGAGTATTTTACTATTATTATGAAACTCTGCAAATACGAATTGTAAGAACCCAGGGATTCTTTAAAAAATTTATACTACACCTTCTCCATCACTTTTTAAAAGTCATTTCGTTTTGGACACATATAAACTTTGTAACGAATTTAATAAAAATTTCACAATTTTATTCCCTTCTCTATCCCCTCAATTTAAACTGTAAACAAACCTCAAACAATTATCGAAATCATACGCAAACCAGTAACAACTTAAAAACTACTACAAATGAAAAGAAATGTTCTGAAATCAATAAAGGAGAAGGCAACACTTAAGTTTCCACAATACGATCCTTTGGCATACAATTAAAAGTTTCATTTCAATTTGAAAAAGCACTGCAACAACAAAAGAAACATATAACCTTAAATTGTCTTCATTTAGGCGCCAAAAAGTATGCAGAAAAAAATTGGTAAATTTCCAAACACGTTTTTCACTGCTCATTTATTTCAATTGTTATTTTTATGTGCAGCGCCGCAAGTTATGCTGCCTTTTTCCACTGCCGGCTTTAATACTTTTTCATTGTATAGTTTTTATGCTTTCAACGAGGTTTTCAAATGATCAAAGCTTGTATATTTGCGTACTTAATGTATACAGTGATGAAATCCCCCAAATATTTTTTATTATGTCACTTTGAAAGGACTTTTATCCCCTTCGACTTTTTAACAGCAATTTCCAACCTTTTTCTGAAGGATTTGTTATCATTTTTAACCCTTTTGTGGTATATTTTTTTAAACTTTTTTGTTTGTATATGTAAGGATTGGGGATAACAAATTATATGACAACATTAAATTTGTATTTTGGCTTTAATGCATTAATTCTGTTACGAAATGTGATATTATATATAACATAAGATGAAATGAAATGCTTAAGGAATATTAATATTAGATTATGTCGTTTTCTATATAAAAAATATAGTTGTAATAATACAGATCTTGCTTTAATGTTATCATCAAAAAATAAACTTCATCTCTCATAGGCCATCTCTAAAGCCGAAGTAAGATGCAATTTTAAGAAGAAAAATCCTTGTTCGTCGCATAAGCCAGCAAATAATTATTGTATGAAAATTCAATTTACAGCTCAAACACTTTCAACTGTAATAAATACAGTCATAAATTGGCAATTTCGCCATTTTGCACTAAATAACTGAAACAATTAAGTCTTTGTAGATATGTATAATATTTCTACAATGTAACGAAGAAAGTATCTCAGGTTCCATACAAACGCCCACATAAGTGCACAGAAGCAGCGTGCAAAAACTGACACCCATAATAGCTACTTCCCGGTTTAATATGTATATGTAATGAAAAATAAGCACAAGAAATCTACAATACTAGTTGGCTTTTTCGTTGTCGACTATATATACCGACAGCGATATAATGGCTCATTTTGCACGTCCGCACTTAAATGCCAACACGTGACTCAATTCGTTGCCTTGACGGCTTTGTTTCGTCCTTCTTAAACGGAACTGTAATTTTTTTCTATTTTTTTCAACCGACCGTTTTCAATATGCGCCATGTTGTATATATCACTACTAAAGCACCGCTACATCCTCGACGGACGCATACCGCTTATGGCCACCACCTCTGCCACCGACACTCCATTATTTCTTTTATTTCGTTTAAACTGTTGGACACTTTTGTTGCCATCCTTTTTTGTGTTTATTTTCATTGTTATTTTACTTTGACTTATTTTTTTGTTATTCTTTATTTTGTTTTTTCGTTACTCTTCTAGAGCATTTCGCTTTTATGTCATTTTTCGCTTTGTGGGTAAACGCGAAAAAACTGTTAACAACCCAATCCATAAAGAGCAACACTTATGCCGCATTCTGATGTGGTTTGATGTGGTCGATAAGCACACCATTTTGCACCATTTGCCATTGAAATACTCGCACCGTCACTTAATTGTAGCCGCTGACCGTCCAGAGGTTCTGTATCGAATTGGCTTTCATTTGACTCGGTCGCAGCAGCATTATTTTTTTATGATTTGCATTTGGCATGGATTTTATTTTGTATTTGTGCAATATTTTCACTGAATTCTCACTTTATTTCCATTTTTTGAAGTTCCTTCAACCAATATGCGGCATACAACATGTTGCAGCTCTGGAAGTCCTTTAAAGGCTGCTGCCAGAATAAATTGCTTTTCAAACATATTGTGCTTATAAGCATAAAAAAATTCATAGCAACTAAATTGGTAATTTTATAGTTATTTGCAGGTTTTTTTGCACCAAGTACGCCACGCAGTTATCCTATAACAACAATTTGCCATTGACTTCTCCTGTTACAATCATTTTCATTTTAGTATTCTCTCTTCACTTGCGACTATCACAATTTTCTTTTACCCAAACCACACTCTTTGGCGTCATATTCTGGCGCTCAATAGCTCTGCACTTTTACAGCGCACCCAACCAATGCAATTATGTATTTTTGGTCGTTTTGACCAAAGCACTTCATCCATGATTTAGCATTCTTTTTGGTTTTAGTAATTTCTACACTCATTCCATTAAGCGCGAATCTTATGCCCTGGCAACGTCTCGGACAAGCTTGCTTAACACAGATTGTCCTTTTAGCTTTGGCGCTTGTTAGTTAGAGAAATGCGATTTTGTACTTTCGCCCTATAGGACATCGGTTTCGTTATTTCTTTTTATTTTTGATATTTTCACTCTGAATTTTTATTTCCTCCTGCCATTTCGTTAGGATGAATGGCCCCGCAGGTCATGAATGTTGCAATTTAAATGGATTTATTCATTTGATGCTGGTTGCGCTTTTCTTTCCTTGCTACTACACGTGCTAGGTAATGAGGGAAATATGCACAGACAACGGATCAGGTGGAAATACTGACTGAGATTTTCATACCGGAATTGTTAAATTATGCAAATGCAAACTTAAGAAAATATTTAATTATTTCAACATATTTCACGGTAATAAAAACTGTGAAAAATTCTTTAAAAAATAACTGAAAATATTCCTTAATATTGTTTTTAATTTTATTATCAAGAAGAAGTTACAACACATTACTTTAATATATACGTCTATAACGATTGAAGCGTTCAGTGCAAAAAGCTAAATATGACAATCGATTCAAGCGATATACGTTAATACATATATATAACTACTTCACCTGGGTACTCAAGAAATTTTAATAAAATATAGAGAAATATATGAGAAAATGAATTCGTAAAATTAAATAATAATATTCTTCTTAAGAACATTTCTTTTCTGCTTTGACTTCTTCAAATGTCTCTTATAAGTGATGTTATTGGTGTCTTTGATTAGAAGACAGATATGTTATTTCTCCAACGACATGAATTACTTATTGCAATACAAATAGATCCTGTAACTATAGTTGAAATGATTCATTATATTTATAATAAGGTAATAAATAAAATGAAAAAAGAATATAAATCATTGAAGCATCTTATTTACAAAAATTTTTAGTAATACGGATAAGCACAAAATAAAGCCAGAACATCATTTTCGAAAACAATTAAAAGAAATATTGAAATTAAATTACTGATGTGAATAACCTTATTAATTCATATCATTTACAAAGTAAACTTCTTCACTTCATTTACGCATACAGACAGTAAATAATTTTTTTCAAATATATATATTAAATACGAGTTTCTACGAATAATCATAAAGTTTACCTATTTTGTGGTACTGTGAAAGGGTATACAAAATGTTATCAATACAGGGTTACCCACATGGTGGTACTAAAAGAACAACAAAAACGAGAAACAATATACTTCTTATAGAAATTTTGATAATAGCTCAATTGTAATATTGAACTTTGTCAACACGTGTAAAAACATCATTTAAATGTTCTCCATAAGGTAATTTTCAACAAATTTTCTAAACATAGTTGATAGAATTTTTCTAAACATAACCTGATAGAGTTGCCATTTTAAAAAATCCAGAGTTGATGGATATGTTACTTTCCGTTAACATTCAGTGATTCAGTGGTGATAAAGCGCATGATAGTAATAACTAATGTATATATCAAACATATTAAGGGCAAGAAATAAAAATAAAAAATTTTTCCATGGAAAATATCTGTATAAAGAATTTTAATGTATTGATTTAAAATATGAATAATGAACAACAATTGGCCAATCAAAGTTTGTAATCACAGAAGGCAGAAAGTCTGGATCAGCACAAATCTTCACTGGAATTCACTGAACTGAAATTAGGCATCCCAAATATATCAATTTATTGGACGATAGAAAGTGTTTGTGTGATTGCTAAAGTGGACGAATATAAATTTCTCTCATTGATCGTTAACTTTGTCATCCAAAAGGCCTAATCTAATAGATTAAACGATCTATTAAAAGACTACCATTACAGATACAATAAATGCCTTTCTATTCGATCAAATGTCATGACATTTTGACATCAGTGAAAGATCCAATTTTTCGACTTAAATAATTGACAATAGATTGCCTTACTTAAAATACCTATTTACTTTCACTCCATTTTATAATTTCAGAAAATCTAGATATTTATTTATTAAATCTATAAAAATATTATAAATTCGATACTACTTCTTTTTTTTAATAAAGGTCGATAATTAATAAATTGGTACAAAATTTGACAAATAAGTATAATATGGTTAAGGTTTTAAATGCTTAAAAACTAATTATTTCTAATGATATTGCTTTTAAAATAAAAACAGCATGATCCGAGATAATGTGCTTCTATTGCTACAAAAAACTGTATATTACTTATAGATAATGTTAAGGAATGAGTATATAGGTATCTCCATAAATTCCGCATTTGAAATATTACTTTTAAACAATATTTATATTATTTATTTTCTATTTTAGTTTAAGCCAGAAACTTAGATCTGTTTAATAATAAATATGATTTATTTTTAAATTTGAAGACATACTATATCAAAGCAATATATATGGAGCCATTTTTCAGAATTTGTTTCAAAATGTGTACGGCATTCAAAGCGTCTTCTTTCTAAAGCTACTTTTATTAACTTGAACAATTGCCTGCAGACAAGCAAAAGAATCCATGCCATTTCGATCAAAAGCCTAAACTAGGGAGCTACTTATGCTGAACAGAAGTGGCATCCGACTTGTCACAGGATTTCTAACTGGACACTGCGGAGTTAAAAAACATTTATTGAATCTAGGTATTACTAGAGACGATAGCTGTAGACTTTGTTACGAAGAAGATGAAACAGCAGAGCACATTTTGTGTCATTGTGATAGTCTTGCAAGACTCAGACTTCGCTACTTATCCATTGTCTATCCGCTTATAACGGAATTAGCCAACATCTCTCCAAAGGAGATATTGGTATTCTTAACTGCTACTCGTCTATGGAACTGAAGTGGGTATGTCACAATAATCCTCGAGGATGCAGTGACGCGGTGACTACTTCCCAACCCTTTTTGAAAATAAAAAAAAAATATAACTTGAACCAACAAATGAATTTTACCTGTAATCTACTTTTATTTAATACTGGGTTGACTTACTTTTGCCAGTTTTTAGTGAATATGAATCTTCACTCTACAAATATTATATAAAGAGTTACAAAAAAAAAACAACAATAAGAAAACATGTATATTATAACATCATTAGTTGATATTGATAGTTGTCCAGAACAAGTTTTGTCTTCAACGACATCTCCACTCTCTGTGAATTGTTTATACCAGATGTAAACATTTTTTATGACCTAGTCTGTTCATCGAAGCCTTTCTTTAAGTTTCTATAAAGAAATTTTATTACGCAAGCAAAATACAATGAAACTTCTTTCTTGAATAGGTCAACTTATTTGAATCAACATATGTTGTAATGCAAGGATGAGGTATCTTACGTATAGCAAAACAGTTTGACTTACAAAAGTCATTGATGAAAATTAATGACAACCTCAAAATTGTGAAAATATTATATTTCTTACACACTTTGAAATAACAATGTCAATCTAAACAAGTAAATAAAAGACTGGTAAGGTTGGCTTGAAAGTTAATAATATGTTTAGGCCAGTAGTTCCCAACCAACGGTGATGTTGCTTAAAAACGGTCCATGAATTGGAGTTCGTACACTGAAACCTCACTTATTACAAAATAAGCAGAAATAATTTCCAAGTAATTATATACCTTACATATGTTATAGCCTATATGATGTATCAATGCATTTATACAATTCATTATAAAATATAGCAGAGATGCACAAAGCATATTAAAATTATCATTCAGTTTATTATTCTTAGACTTTATCGTTCCTACTAAAAATAAAACTATCATAGCGGTTCTTAGTCCCAAAAAGGTTGAGAACCACTGGTTTAGGCAGTCAATCAAACTTTAAAATCCACTTTCAAAATATTAAGGACTTACAGTGTTCTCTCCCTGATACCACTAGAGGAAAAATGTATGTAAAGAGAAAATACGAACAGTCTTCGCCAAACTTTAGAAAGTATGGGCCATTATCTTTATTCCGATATAGATCTTAGTGCCGGTAATAAGAGTGCAATTAAAATCTAGACTAAAATCATTTATAAAGAGTTAGCGTTTTCGAATTATACTGGAAGTGTTACACAGTAGTTCATGAACGTATCGGAAAAATTTTAATGAAGACATAAGAAAAATAAAGCACAAATAGTCTAAGATGCAGAAATTACATAAAATTTTTCACATACAAAACCTAGAGTAAAACTATAATTAAGATTAACTGTACTGAAGAAGAATGACACGTTATTTAAGTTATTAATGCGGTAATCATAAATGAAATAGTATTAAAAGTTCTCGATGGATCATTAAATTCCTATAAGAAGCTAAAAGAGAATTCCATACTCCCTTTACAGAGACACGTAACTATACAAAACATATGAACTTGCATGATTGAATTGCAAAACCTGATGTCCTTTTCCAAGAAGTTCTTCAGTTGATAAATTTTCACTCAATGTCAAAATAAATTAACATATAAAATAAATTCTTGCACACAATTATGCGACTATATATACAAAATTAATGTATATATGTGATAAATAAAGCCCTTTTTTTTAATTTTTATTTTGTGAAGTAATCTTAAGTTGTTATGAGCGATTAAAAATTGAGCTTCTTTTATTTCGGTTGAAAATTGCAATAAGCTCCTGTGAAATGCACCGAAAGGTATTAAATATTTGTTTGTCAGGCAACACAAAAATATTGTGTTGTATTGAAAAGAAATCGATCCTTAATATGTATTAAGCAGGCAACGTGACCAATGTAGGAAATACTGACAACTTAACAATGATGATGCCCTCTGCAGCTGAGGTAATGCGAACTCAAGCAAGAAAAGCAAATAGTATTGGAACCGTCGAACGCCCACATAAAGGCAAATACTAAATATGAAAAGTAAAGCAGAAAATCGAAACTTGATTTGTCTGACGATTTCCGCTTTTCATTTTTCATCAATTTCAGCTTCAAATGTTCATGAAACTTAATTTAAAGGGCGCAGCTGACAACAACCTACTCCCATCACTCATACACACACCTTACACAGTTGAACTTGCCTGCATTGCGAGTGACAACAAAGCATCCTTCGACCGCACCTATTACCTAAGAAATATATGAGCATTGAATGCGAATTTGAAAATGTGGTGCATGCCATCGAATTCGTTTGCTGGCTTAATGCACATCCCGTATCCCAACAGTTCCGTGTCCATGTCCGTACCCGTACCCGTGCCCGTACTCGTGCCCGTGCCAATACTTGCCTCTATGGGCCTGGGTGTTTGAGCCTGACGGAGTTTTCACGCGTTTCCGTTTGCCGTCATATTTTTCATTGGATTTAAATTTGAATTTGAATATTTCACAATGCTTCCGAATGAATATTTTTCTTGTTCATGAATTGTAATTCATTTTTTACTACTTTGAAGCTTCTTTCTCTCCCATTCAATTTTTTATGTTTTATGTTTTATGTTTTATTTTTCATTTTATTTTTATTATAGTACTTTGCCTCAGAAATGGTACCGCTGCCGGATTCCAAGCAACAAGTTGGGTGAAATCAAACATTTTCACACGACTGCGGAGCAGTAAATCTACGACACATAAAAAATTCTAGTGCATAAGACAAAATAAAAAATTAATCTTAGCAAACTACGGCGTAGAGGGAAGGCAAAAAACGGGACGGAAATGAAAAGAAATACAAATTCGGAATTCAATTTTCAGCTAAGGACACACTATAGGATTTCGAGGAGCTACTGCGAAAAGCAACTCAAATAATAATAGACAACTGAAAAAATACTATCCAAGTAATAAAATTGTGCTGTAGATAATATTAACACTGAAGTGATACAAAAGGAACTCTGCAAAAAGGAATAAGAATCGCAAATCCGTAAACGATTTTAATTTTGTCAACAGTTTAAATCTTATTTGGGAATTACGACATGGAAAACCATCAGTTTAACTGGTGTTTAAACACAAACAGCACATCCGCACATCAGACAATGGCAGCATTTAAGCTGAGCGCCTTTAAATTACTTACAAGTTTGAATAATCCAATTTCGGAATTCTAGTTTATCAAAAATATTTCCCCTTTTTATTTTCTTCTCTATTTATTGGTGTCTAAGAACGCAGTCTCTGAATACCGAGCATTTTTGTTTGTCTGTCCTGTTAGCACAACATGCGCTTAACTCATTTTTTTCACAGCTTCTTAATTTTCATGAAATATTTGCTCCTTGTTATTTGTGCCTTCGGTAGTCCATTGGAGTGGAGTAACTTTGGCAGTTGACCCAATGTAATGCAATTAAAATTAATGAATGGTTCTGTAATTAATAATATTCATGGACTCGACCCGAACTGACATTTTTAGTACGCGAATTGCGGTATTTCGCCGAAGAAGAAGGAATTTCTAAATTAGCTCATTTTATGACTAGGGAAGATAATTTGTAGTTACAGACACATTGACTGAAATATTGTTGTTTACAAGATAAAGACCGCAAAAAATAATTTCAGGAAAATAACATAATTTTTAAAAATTATCATTAAAAATTTATTTCTCTGAAATCCATTTTTTTCGTTACTTAGAACAACAAATCTTGATCGAACTTTAAAAACACTTCTCAAAATTAATCTGACATACAATCTTCATCAGCAACACAACAAAAGCAAGAATGTATTTCTCGATATTTGGTTTCCTATGTGACCTCTTAAACGTATCACTAAAAATCCGTAACTCATTTGTCTAGAATTATATATTAGGTATGTCAAAAATCTAAAATATATTTATTTATTATGATCTTAGGGTGTTATAAAGCCATAACAGCCTCACTCTGAAACTCTATTCGGTAAGAGAAATGGAGAAAATTTCTTGGATAAGTCAAGATTATTGGAAATGATTTATTTATTATTTTACAATGCTTTTATTATTGAATCTACTCTTATGATTAAAGACTGCTTATAAGTTATCAAATCTTAAAATTAGTCATTTAACTTATTTTTCTATTTTTGTTACTAACATAAGTGCTGTATGTTTTTTAATTGTAATTTGTCAGTTATGACGATAGTGACTATTTTACTGGAATAGAAATTATAACATTTATTAGAGAGGTTTCAATATTCTTTTATGTTATAATACATTTAACCCATTTCGGACCACAGTGTGGTTCAACATACGACTAGCTTTGAATATTTTTTAATATTCAAAGAATATTTTATATTTTTTGGGTAAATATAAAGTGAAAGTAATCTTTCAAATAAATATTAAACTCTTCTCATATAATTAAACTCTACTATTTACTATTTGCTATGGAAATTTCACCGTAAAATTCCAGGTCTAAAATGGCCTGGTACTTAATGGGTTAATTAACTAAATTTTTGGCTGACCATACAGCTGTTTTAAGTATTGCTTAATACTCCGTATTATCTTCCTAGATTAGCTTCTATACACAAGAAAGAATAATAAAAAATCATACAATAAATGATTCCTCTACAAAAGAATAGTATTAAATTTAATAAGTGTATTAACGTATAACGTATTAATAAATAATAATTTTATATATTTGTTTAATAAGTGATTTTTTTAACTTGAGCCTAAGCAACGAGATAGGATGTTTCCTAAATTGTTTGGATTAAAGTGCTTTGTGCATACAGCATTTTAATATATTTTCTTTCAGATTTCAGAATTTATATTTTAACACTGGCATATTAAAATTATTACAAATGTGAATGACATACCCCGTACCTCTTCTAATTACTCTTAGTATTTTTGACTAAAATCTTTGCAAGATTACAGCGCTTAACGAAAAGGTCTTAACAAATAATTAAAGATCATAGGTTCAAATTGGTTTATTGGAACTCTTACACGCTTAAGTGTAATGTATAATCTCAAGTTATGGCTTAACATACATAGATTGCCGACAAGAAATCAAAAGATATCTCTAAAGAATTGAGTATTGCAAAATGATATGTGGAGGACATTTAAGTGACGTTATATTTCATACTTAGTGAAAAGTCTAAACTGTGTTAAAATAAATATTTGATAGAAATTTCAATAACATATATCTTTCATTTACATTTATTTTCAAAATGCCATAATGAAAAATTCTAAATAAATTTTCAAAATTTTGAAAACTCATCATTGAAGAAATAATATATTATTTTATTAAAGTTTTATGTGTTGGGACATTGTCGCAAAATCATATCATCAACGAAAACTTCTTAAGACAATAAGATGTTTTGTTAGATTTTATTTTATTATTATTATTAGGATTATTATAGCAATAAGACTATAAGAAGTATACAGTATTATTAAATGAAGTAATGAAGTACACATTAATGAAGTAGGCATAATTATAAACATTTTAAAGTTTATATTTTTTTTAAATAATTTGTTCAAATTTATTTAATTTTAAATAACTCTAAAACCATCAGTTCATAAGTTTATGTTATTAATTTTCAAATGGAAAATAATATTTTCTTACTCATATTAATTATTTATAATACAATTTCACTTTTATCACTTTAATTAATTATATTGTAGCTATTTGAGCCAGTGCACTTGAGCACTTTTACTCTTTCTTAACTCGATTTTCAAAACCCCTCTTTACGCCTTGACTGGATAATTGTTTATCACTTCATCAGATAATATTACACAATTGTTTCGATTTAAAATAGAAAAAAAAATAATATATTTTTGTCTACATATTTAATATAATTATTAAAAATG
>NC_051846.1:150131077-150141077 GCF_002237135.1 Teleopsis dalmanni | reverse complement strand
AAATAAAAACTTATAAGTAGCTGTCGAAAAGCAATTTTATTCACAAAAAGTCAAATTCCTGAAAAGTCACATCCACAAAAACTCACCTCCACAAAAAGTCGCAACCCAAAAAGTCACATCCACAAAAAGTCACATCCACAATAAGTCACAGCCACAAAAAGTCACATCCACAAAAAGTCACATCCACAATACGTCACAGCCACATTCATAGAAAGTAACATCTACAAAAAGTTACATCCACAAAAAGTCATATCCAAAACAAGTCACTTTCACAATAACTCTAATCCACAAAAAGTCTCATCCACAAAAAATCACATCCACAAAAGAAAAATATAGTCTCTTCTTCAAATATCAAGGTTTGACATAAGCCGTCAATTCTAATCGCTACAGCCACATTATTATATGAAATAAAAGATAGGGACATGAAAGATACGTGGTTTCAAAATATTCCCTGGAAATGTAATTTCATATTTTGGTGATGTAAATTAGTCGACAAGATCCTCCGATTAGTCACATATTAAAGCGACTTATCCTTAAAGCATTAATGTTTTAAAAGGAACATCTGTCAGATTATGGCCAAGCTATTGCCAACTATATGCCGAAAATTCAACGAAAATAATGTCGTGGAGAACATTTAAATGATCATATTTTTGCATATATTGTGACATGGTTCAATGTTCAAATAAAAATTTAATCAGAATCCAAATCTGATATTTCTGTATTTGAAAAAACCATTTTCCTTGATATGTTATCAAAGATACTTAAAATTAATACATATCAAGCAGTAGATGTTTCTGTTTGATGGCGCTAAAAAGGTATAAATACTCGATAATCACTGTCCGATAATAGTAATATCAATAAAAAAATTTGAGTCTTTCATTGAAAGATGTTGAAGTTACGACTTACCCAACTTGATCTTTTTTTTTTTTTTTCTTTTATATTATATAATATTTATTATAATACTTATGATAAGTTTTTAAATATTTGCATTTTAGAAACCCCCAGTCTGTTGTTGGAAACCCCAATGGCCACTCTCTTCCATCTCCAATGAGGTTGGGCTATCAATGATTTTAACTCAGTAATATCATTTTTATAATTACTTTCTAATAAAAAATTAAAATGACTTACTTAGAATATGTGCTGTCAACAAGGAAGAGAGTATTTTACTATTATTATGAAACTCTGCAAATACGAATTGTAAGGATCCGGGGATTCTTTGAGAAATTTATACTACACCTCCTTCATTATATTTTGTAAGTCATTTCGTTTTGGACACATATAAACTTTGTAACGAATTTAATAAAAATTTCACAATTTTATTCCCTTCTCTATCCCCTCAATTTAAACTGTAAACAAACCTCAAACAATTATCGAAATCATACGGAAACCAGTAACAACTTAAAAAACTACTACAAATAAAAAGAAATGTTCTGAAATCAATAAAGGAGAAGGCAACACTTAAGTTTCCACAATACGATCCTTTGGCATACAATTAAAAGTTTCATTTCAATTTGAAAAAGCACTGCAACAACAAAAGAAACATATAACCTTAAATTGTCTTCATTTAGGCGCCAAAAAGTATGCAGAAAAAAATTGGTAAATTTCCAAACACGTTTTTCACTGCTCATTTATTTCAATTGTTATTTTTATGTGCAGCGCCGCAAGTTATGCTGCCTTTTTCCACTGCCGGCTTTAATACTTTTTCATTGTATAGTTTTTATGCTTTCAACGAGGTTTTCAAATGATCAAAGCTTGTATATTTGCGTACTTAATGTATACAGTGATGAAATCCCCCAAATATTTTTTATTATGTCACTTTGAAAGGACTTTTATCCCCTTCGACTTTTTAACAGCAATTTCCAACCTTTTTCTGAAGGATTTGTTATCATTTTTAACCCTTTTGTGGTATATTTTTTTAAACTTTTTTGTTTGTATATGTAAGGATTGGGGATAACAAATTATATGACAACATTAAATTTGTATTTTGGCTTTAATGCATTAATTCTGTTACGAAATGTGATATTATATATAACATAAGATGAAATGAAATGCTTATGGAATATTAATATTAGATTATGTCGTTTTCTATATAAAAAATATAGTTGTAATAATACAGATCTTGCTTTAATGTTATCATCAAAAAATAAACTTCATCTCTTCATCTCTCATAGGCCATCTCTAAAGCCGAAGTAAGATGCAATTTTAAGAAGAAAAATCCTTGTTCGTCGCATAAGCCAGCAAATAATTATTGTATGAAAATTCAATTTACAGCTCAAACACTTTCAACTGTAATAAATACAGTCATAAATTGGCAATTTCGCCATTTTGCACTAAATAACTGAAACAATTAAGTCTTTGTAGATATGTATAATATTTCTACAATGTAACGAAGAAAGTATCTCAGGTTCCATACAAACGCCCACATAAGTGCACAGAAGCAGCGTGCAAAAACTGACACCCATAATAGCTACTTCCCGGTTTAATATGTATATGTAATGAAAAATAAGCACAAGAAATCTACAATACTAGTTGGCTTTTTCGTTGTCGACTATATATACCGACAGCGATATAATGGCTCATTTTGCACGTCCGCACTTAAATGCCAACACGTGACTCAATTCGTTGCCTTGACGGCTTTGTTTCGTCCTTCTTAAACGGAACTGTAATTTTTTTCTATTTTTTTCAACCGACCGTTTTCAATATGCGCCATGTTGTATGTATCACTACTAAAGCACCGCTACATCCTCGACGGACGCATACCGCTTATGGCCACCACCTCTGCCACTGACACTCCATTATTTCTTTTATTTCGTTTAAACTGTTGGACACTTTTGTTGTCATCCTTTTTTGTGTTTATTTTCATTGTTATTTTACTTTGACTTATTTTTTTGTTATTCTTTATTTTGTTTTTTCGTTACTCTTCAAGAGCATTTCGCTTTTATGTCATTTTTCGCTTTGTGGGTAAACGCGAAAAAACTGTTAACAACCCAATCCATAAAGAGCAACACTTATGCCGCATTCTGATGTGGTTTGATGTGGTCGATAAGCACACCATTTTGCACCATTTGCCATTGAAATACTCGCACCGTCACTTAATTGTAGCCGCTGACCGTCCAGAGGTTCTGTATCGAATTGGCTTTCATTTGACTCGGTCGCAGCAGCATTATTTTTTTATGATTTGCATTTGGCATGGATTTTATTTTGTATTTGTGCAATATTTTCACTGAATTCTCACTTTATTTCCATTTTTTGAAGTTCCTTCAACCAATATGCGGCATACAACATGTTGCAGCTCTGGAAGTCCTTTAAAGGCTGCTGCCAGAATAAATTGCTTTTCAAACATATTGTGCTTATAAGCATAAAAAAATTCATAGCAACTAAATTGGTAATTTTATAGTTATTTGCAGGTTTTTTTGCACCAAGTACGCCACGCAGTTATCCTATAACAACAATTTGCCATTGACTTCTCCTGTTACAATCATTTTCATTTTAGTATTCTCTCTTCACTTGCGACTATCACAATTTTCTTTTACCCAAACCACACTCTTTGGCGTCATATTCTGGCGCTCAATAGGTCTGCACTTTTACAGCGAACCCAACCAATGCAATTATGTATTTTTGGTCGTTTTGACCAAAGCACTTCATCCATGATTTAGCATTCTTTTTGGTTTTAGTAATTTCTACACTCATTCCATTAAGCGCGAATCTTATGCCCTGGCAAC
This sequence comes from Teleopsis dalmanni, assembly GCF_002237135.1. NCBI lineage: Eukaryota > Metazoa > Arthropoda > Insecta > Diptera > Diopsidae > Teleopsis > Teleopsis dalmanni. The sequence goes on along the minus strand of NC_051846.1, from coordinate 150,137,355 downwards.
GTCTCGGACAAGCTTGCTTAACACAGATTGTCCTTTTAGCTTTGGCGCTTGTTAGTTAGAGAAATGCGATTTTGTACTTTCGCCCTATAGGACATCGGTTTCGTTATTTCTTTTTATTTTTGATATTTTCAGTCTGAATTTTTATTTCCTCCTGCCATTTCGTTAGGATGAATGGCCCCGCAGGTCATGAATGTTGCAATTTAAATGGATTTATTCATTTGATGCTGGTTGCGCTTTTCTTTCCTTGCTACTACACGTGCTAGGTAATGAGGGAAATATGCACAGACAACGGATCAGGTGGAAATTCTGACTGAGATTTTCATACCGGAATTGTTAAATTATGCAAATGCAAACTTAGGAAAATATTTAATTATTTCAACATATTTCACGGTAATAAAAACTGTGAAAAATTCTTTAAAAAATAACTGAAAATATTCCTTAATATTGTTTTTAACTTTATTATCAAAAAGAAGAAGTTACAAAACATTACTTTAATATATACTTCTATAACGATTAAAGCGTTCAGTGCAAAGAGCTATATATGACAATCGATTCAAGCGATATACGTTAATACATGTACATAACTACTTCACCTGGGTACTCGAGAAATTTTAATAAAATATAGAGGAATATATATGAGAAAATGAATTCGGAAAATTAAATAATAATATACTTCTTAAGATCATTTATTTTCTGCATTGACTTCTTCAAATGTCTCTTATAACTGATGTTATTGGTGTCTTTGATTAGAAGACAGATATGTTATTTTTCCAAGGACATGAAATACTTATTGCAATACAAATAGATCCTGTAACTATAGTTGAAATGGTTCATTATATTTATAATAAGGTAATAAATAAAATGAAAAAAGGATATAAATCATTGAAACATCTTATTTACAAAAACTTTTAATAATACGGGTAAGCACAAAATAAAGCCTGAACATCATTTTCGAAAACAATTAAGAGAAATATTGAAATTAAATTACTGATGTGAATTGCTTTATTAATTCATATCATTTGCAAAGTAAACTCCTTCACTTCATTTACGCATACAGACAGTAATTAATTTGTTTCAAATATATATATTAAATACGATTATCTACGAATAATCATAAAGATTACCTATTTTGTGGTACTGTGAAATTTGTAATTTTCAACAAATTTTCTAAGCATAGTTGATAATATGTAGGTAGCCCCTAACTTGATAGAGTTGCCATTTTAAAAAATCAAGAGTTGATGGATACGTTACTTTCCGTTAACATTCAGTGATCCAGTGGTGATAAATCGCATGATAGTAATAACTAATGTACATATCAAACATATTAAGGGCAAGAAATAAAAATAAAAAATTTTTCCATGGAAAACATCTGTATAAACAATTTTAATGTATTAATTTAAAATATGAATAATGAACAAAAATTGGCCAATCGAAGTTTGTAATCACAGAAGGCAGAAAGTCTGGATCAGCACAAATCTTCACTGGAATTCACTGAACTGAAATTAGGCATCCCAAATATACCAATTTATGGCATTTCAGCCATACAATTGGACGATAGAAAGTGTTTGTGTGATTGCAAAAGTGGACGAATATAAATTTCTCTCATTGATCGTTAACTTTGTCATCCAAAAGGCCTAATCTAATAGATTAAACGATCTATTAAAAGACTACCATTACAGATACAATAACTGCCTTTCTATTCGATCAAATGTCATGACATTTTGACATCAGTGAAAGATCCAATTTTTCGACTTAAATAATTGACAGCTTGCCTTACATAAAATACCTAAAAAGTTCTATTTACTTTCACTCCATTTTATAATTTCAGAAAATCTAGATATTTATTTATTAAATCTATAAAAATATTATAAATTCGATGCTACTTCTATTTTTTTAATAAAGATCCATAATTAATAAATTGGTACAAAATTTGACAAATAAGTATAATATGGTTAAGATTTTAAATAAGGTTTTAAATGTTTAAAAACTAATTATTTCTAATGATATTACTTTTAAAATAAGAACATTATCCTAGATGATCCTAGATAATATGCTTCTATTGCTACAAAAAACTGTATATTACTTATAGATAATGTTAAGGAATGAGTATATAGGTATATCCATAAATTCCGCATGTGAAATATTACTTTTAAACAATATTTATATTATTTATTTTTTATTTTAGTTTAAGCCAGAAACTTAGATATGATTTATTATCAAATTTGAAGACATACTATATCAAAGCTATATATATGGAGCCATTTTTCAGAATTTGTTTCTAAATTTTTACGGCATTCAAAGTGTCTCTTTTCTAAAGCAACTTTTATTAACTTGATCCAACAAATGAAGTTTACCTGTAATCTACTTTTATTTAATACTGGATTGGCTTACTTTTGCCAGTTTTTAGTGAATATGAATCTTCACTCTACAAGTATTATATAAAGAGTTACAAAAAAAAAAAAAAACAACAATAAGAAACATCTATATTATAACATCATTAGTTGATATTGATAGTCGTCCAGAACAAGTTTTGTCTTCAACGATATCTCCACTCTCTGTGAATTGTTTATACCAGATGTAAACATTTTTTATGACCTAGTCTGTTCATCGAAGCCTTTCTTTAAGTTTCTATAAAGAAATTTCATTACGCAAGCAAAATACAATGAAACTTCTTTCTTGAATAGGTCAACTCATTTAGATCAACATATATTGTAATGCAAGGATGAGGTATCTTACGTATTGCAAAACAGTTCGACTTACAAAAGTCATTGATGAAAATTAATGACAACCTCAAAATTGAGAAAATATTATATTACTTACACACTTTGAAATAACAATGTCAATCTAAACAAGTAAATAAAATACTGGTAAGGTTGGCTTGGAAGTTAATACGTACTATATACGTCCATATGTTTAGGCCAGTAGTTCCCAACCACCGGTGATGTTGTTTAAAAATGGCCCATGAATTGGAGTTCGTACACTGAAACCTCACTTATTACAAAATAAGCAGAAATAATTTCCAAGTAATTATATACCTTACATATATGATTGCCTATATGATGTGTCAATGCATTTATACAATTCATTATAAAATATAGCAGAGATGCATAAAGCATATTAAAATTATCATACAGTTTATTATTCTTAAACTTTATCGTTCCTACTAAAAATAAAATTATCATAGCGGTTCTTAGTCCCAAAAAAGTTGAGAACCACTGGTTTAGGCAGTCAATCAAACTTTAAAATCCACTTTCAAAATATTAAGGACTTACAGTGTTCTCTCCCTGATACCACTAGAGGAAAAATGTATGTAAAGAGAAAATACGAACCATCTTCGCCAAACTTTAGAAAGTATGGGCCATTATCTTTATTCCGATATAGATCTTAGTGCCGGTAATAAGAGTGCAATTAAAATCTACACTAAAATCATTTATAAAGAGTTTGCGTTTTCGCAATATACTGGAAGTGTTACATAGTAGTTCAGCGGACTTAACAATTAAAGGCAGTGAAGATGAACGTATCGGAAAAATTTTAATGAAGACATAAGAAAAATAAAGCACAAATAGTCTAAGATGCAGAAATTACATAAAATTTTTAACATACAAAAACTAGAGGAAAACTATAATTAAGATTAACTGTACTGAAGAAGAATGACACGTTATTTAAGTTATTAATGCGGTAATCATAAATGAAATTGTATTAAAAGTTCTCGATGCATCATTAAATTCCTATAAGAAGCTAAAAGAGGAATTCCATACTCCCTTTACAGTGACACGTAACTATACAAAACATATGAACTTGCATGATTGAATTGCAAAACCTGATGTCCTTTTCCAAGAAGTTCTTCAGTTGATAAATTTTCACTCATATGTCAAAATAAATTAACATATAAAATAAATTCTTGCACACAATTATGCGACTATATATACAAAATTAATGTATATATGTGATAAATAAAGCCCTTTTTTTTAATTTTTATTTTGTGAAGTAATCTTAAGTTGTTATGAGCGATTAAAAATTGAGCTTCTTTTATTTCTGTTAAAAATTGCAATAAGCTCCTGTGAAATGCACCGAAAGGTATTAAATATTTGTTTGTCAGGCAACACAAAAATATTGTGTTGTATTGAAAAGAAATCGATCCTTAATATGTATTAAGCAGGCAACGTGACCAATGTAGGAAATACTGACAACTTAACAATGATGATGCCCTCTGCAGCTGAGGTAATGCGAACTCAAGCAAGAAAAGCAAATAGTATTGGAACCGTCGAACGCCCACATAAAGGCAAATACTAAATATGAAAAGTAAAGCAGAAAATCGAAACTTGATTTGTCTGACGATTTCCGCTTTTCATTTTTCATCAATTTCAGCTTCAAATGTTCATGAAACTTAATTTAAAGGGCGCAGCTGACAACAACCTACTCCCATCACTCATACACACACCTTACACAGTTGAACTTGCCTGCATTGCGAGTGACAACAAAGCATCCTTCGACCGCACCTATTACCCAAGAAATATATGAGCATTGAATGCGAATTTGAAAATGTGGTGCATGCCATCGAATTCGTTTGCTGGCTTAATGCACATCCCGTATCCCAACAGTTCCGTGCCCATGTCCGTACCCGTGCCCGTGCCCGTGCCCGTGCCAATACTTGCCTCTATGGGCCTGGGTGTTTGAGCCTGACGGAGTTTTCACGCGTTTCCGTTTGCCGTCATATTTTTCATTGGATTTAAATTTGAATTTGAATATTTCACAATGCTTCCGAATGAATATTTTTCTTGTTCATGAATTGTAATTCATTTTTTACTACTTTGAAGCTTCTTTCTCTCCCATTCAATTTTTTATGTTTTATGTTTTATTTTTCATTTTATTTTTATTTTTATAGTACTTTGCCTCAGAAATGGTACCGCTGCCGGATTCCAAGCAACAAGTTGGGTGAAATCAAACATTTTCACACAACTGCGGAGCAGTAAATCTACGACACATAAAAAATTCTAGTGCATAAGACAAAATAAAAAATTAATCTTAGCAAACTACGGCGTAGAGGGAAGGCAAAAAACGGGACGGAAATGAAAAGAAATACAAATTCGGAATTCAATTTTCAGCTAAGGACACACTATAGGATTTCGAGGAGCTACTGCGAAAAGCAACTCAAATAATAATAGACAACTGAAAAAATACTATCCAAGTAATAAAATTGTGCTGTAGATAATATTAACACTGAAGTGATACAAAAGGAACTCTGCAAAAAGGAATAAGAATCGCAAATCCGTAAACGATTTTAATTTTGTCAACAGTTTAAATCTTATTTGGGAATTACGACATGGAAAACCATCAGTTTAACTGGTGTTTAAACACAAACAGCACATCCGCACATCAGACAATGGCAGCATTTAAGCTGAGCGCCTTTAAATTACTTACAAGTTTGAATAATCCAATTTCGGAATTCTAGTTTATCAAAAATATTTCCCCTTTTTATTTTCTTCTCTATTTATTGGTGTCTAAGAACGCAGTCTCTGAATACCGAGCATTTTTGTTTGTCTGTCCTGTTAGCACAACATGCGCTTAACTCATTTTTTTCACAGCTTCTTAATTTTCATGAAATATTTGCTCCTTGTTATTTGTGCCTTCGGTAGTCCATTGGAGTGGAGTAACTTTGGCAGTTGACCCAATGTAATGCAATTAAAATTAATGAATGGTTCTGTAATTAATAATATTCATGGACTCGACCCGAACTGACATTTTTAGTACGCGAATTGCGGTATTTCGCCGAAGAAGAAGGAATTTCTAAATTAGCTCATTTTATGACTAGGGAAGATAATTTGTAGTTGCAAACACATTGACTGAAATATTGTTGTTTACAAGATAAAGACCGCAAAAAATAATTTTAGGAAAATAACATAATTTTTAAAAATTATTATTAAAAATTTATTTCTCTAAAATCCATTTTTTTCGTTACTTAGAACAAGAAATCTTGATCGAACTTTAAAAACACTTCTCAAAAATAATCTGACATACAATCTTCATCAGCAACACAACAAAAGCAAGAATGTATTTCTCGATATTTGGTTTCCTATATGACTTCTTAAACGTATAACTAAAAATCCGTAACTCATTTGTCTAGAATTATATATTAGGTATGTCAAAAATCTAAAAAATATTTATTTATTATGATCTTAGGGTGTTATAAAGTCATAACAGCCTCACTCTAAAACTCTATTCGGTAAGAGAAATGGAGAAAATTTCTTGGATAAGTCAAGATTATTGGAAATGATTTA